>NC_137833.1:9956657-10036657 GCF_963921795.1 Nannobrachium achirus | reverse complement strand
TTTATGATTTATGAATTATGGCTACAAAAACATATTTTTTAAAAAGAAAACATGACATTTTTCTCTGATTAGGATTCCTACAACACCACCTGATTCTTAAAAAAAAAGAAAAACGGCTAATCACCACCTAATCTAAGCTTTAATAGACGTTGAAAAACTGGTCACTTTTAGACCAGTTATGACCTGGTTTTAGACGGATGTCTAATACCCGACTATGGCTCACTGGGAGTTATCTGCCTTCACTGTCAAACTCTATCACTCTCTCACTGTCTGGTATATATTGATACAGACGCCTATAGGGCAATCTTTCCTTGGGTAACGCTGTATGATATATAACAATGAATCATAAACCAATCATAGACATTTAGTCAGCTGTCGATTAAACATTAACTAATGTTATAGCACATTTTCAACATTTTAAATGATTTGTTGAATGTTGATGTAGTAACACATTTGTAAATGCAAATTTTTCCCTCTTTCTTTCTTCCTCTTATATAAAAATCATTTGAAACATAAATGTTTCAATTTTTCGATTAAAGAGCATTTAAAAAAGCCAATGTGGGTCTTTGTGTTTCTTTGATGTTTCAAAATTCTTTGTTTTAACATGCATTACTACTACTACTACTACAAATACTACAACTACTACTACTACTACTACTACTACTACTACTACTACTACTACTACTAATGATAATAAATGTTATTTGTATAGCGCTTTTTAAGAACAAATTCTCGACAGAAGAATAGGCCTATTATACTGTACTGCCCTATGAAGGCAGAGTGCAGTAACTAAGTTTTCGGACACCCCGACTTTTTTGTGTCGCCCAAAGGTCAAATTAGCCTCCATGATATTGGGGGATGGACAATTAGCTCAAGAACAGATGTACAATCAGTGTAATATCACTTTTAGCCTTTATATCATTTGGCTGATCAGCTGTAACACTTTTAAACCCTTTTTTTTGTGTGTGAAATGCTTGTACGTAGTTACTGCACTCTGCCTTTAGGGCAGTATACATGATGTGAACATGCACAATATATCAACATTATATCATATAATCAAACTTCTTGTTCATGCCCCCAAATGACTGGATATACAGACACGGGGATAACTTTTAGAGAAAAACAGCGGACGGTAATTTAGCCTAAAATACGTAATTTTAAGATGATCTGAATAATGTTGCATGTTGGGTTCAGACATTGGAGAGATACGGGCATTGTACAAAAACATTTTAGTTGTTGTCCAATTGGATATCAGCCTATGATAAATGCCAAATCACTTATTGCTATAAGGTTATATAAAACAATGTTTTCACACACTTGTTTATATAGTGTTGCAAAAATGCACGTTATGCCTATGTATACTCTGTTTATACTCTATTTATACAAATGTAGATTCACACGCTAACAGTGCGTAGCATCACAATGAGTTGTTGGCTTGTATATCTGCACTGAGCTTATCCACACAGTGGATGAGCTGAGGTGGTGACGTCACAGAGGCTGGCTGGCTGGCCATAGCCTATATATATATATATATATATATATATATATATATATATATATATATATATAGAGGAGGTTGGAGATAGAGCCACAACAATCAGCTCTCATGCCGTCAATACAAAAGGTCCCGCACAGTATGAGTCCAAGTCCAAAATGACCTCATGTCATATAATGAATGATCCTTTTTGTTAGCCATAAAACAAATATATGGAGTTAATCATAATGTGTGTAGAGTGTGTAGTTCTCGTGATGTCAGAGTACAGGAGCCCCAGGGAGGTATGTGACCTTTGACCTGTAGGGACTGTGCTGTCAGATAACTGTCTTTGACCTGTGGGGAGTCAGGTAAATACAAGGTAAAAACAAACCAGTAACATGTACACAGTAATCACTCTCACAAAAGCCGGACATTTCTGCGTCCGGCCAGAGGCTGCGCGGGACGCATGGACTGTCTGTCTTAAAAGTGGACCGATGGACACCCTTGTGACTCGGCGTACAGCAGTAGGCCTTCCAGCAGTATCTGAGAATGGAACACAGTCATGTTCATAGTCCGTCAGAGGACTGCCTCTATTCTCAGACGTTGAGAGAGACGTGTGTGTGTGTGCGTGCGTGCGTGCGTGCGTGCGTGCGTGCGCATGGCAGCTGTTTACTATGCTGTAGGCCCACTGTAACAATAATCAAAAATCAAATTGTAGTTTGATTTGGTCTCTATTAATTTATTGACATTTATTGACATATAGTGCGACGATTCGTAAGGATCAAAGCGAGTTCAGGGGGCGGTCCCAAGGGAGCGCGCGCGCGGAGGGGGGTGGGTCACTAGGTCCTGCCCCCCCCCTTACCCATAGTTCTTAGGGAAGTCAGATGGTGGGACTCAGTCTTGTTGCATAGCACTGCTGCTGCTACCACGCTGCAGTACACACACAAGTGCCACACTTGTGGCTTGCAGGTAGCTGTGCTGTTGCCCACCGCTTGGAGAGGGTGCCTAACTTGGCTGAGTATTTCTGGCTGTTTCTGCTATTTTACTATCGCTCAATTCATGTTCTTAGCTGCCAAACTAAGAAGCTGTGTTCTTGGCCAGGTTGTATGGGAAGTTTGAGATTGTTATTCTGGTAATCGCTGAATTCTAAACTGCTGTTTCAAGGTTCAGATTTCTTGCTATCGTTGCTGGTGCCTAGCTGATTTCTGTACTTTCAGTTGTTTGTTGCTAAAGCTATTTCAAAGGTGCTACAGGCTTGCTAAAGTTGCTAAAGGTAAACTCAGTATCATAGAAGTTGGCTGTGGCTACGGGCTAAATGCTAACTTATTTCGTGCCCTGGTGGGCCTTTACTGGGCTACCATGAGTTAAAGTAATCTCAGTTGTTGGGTTTGTCGATAACAATGTCAGTACTTTGCAACGGCGCGGGCCGTATCGGCTAGCGCGGAACAACAGGTTTAATGTACAGTCAGCTTGGAGCTAGCTGGTGGCTATTGCTAGCCGGCTATTTCGGTAGAGCCGCGTGAAAACATGGCCCCGTAGCAAGTAATGAATCACGCTAGGAGGATTCAGTTTGTAGGTTGCAGGTGGCTGTAAACGGCAGCGTTCACCTAGCTCTGAGCTAGCCGAGTCACGTCAAGCGGTGATTTACGGCATGACGTTCGGCAGCGATTACTAAGCGCTGCGTGTGGGAAATGTAGTTCTCTATCATGCCAAGCCTCGGCGTCGTGCTAGTAGCAAGAGTCGAATTACTTTCGATTCAAGCTTCGCTCGCAGCATGCTTAATCTAGTTAGTATGGGGCCTATATTGCTTCTGCCTCGCCTCGGGTTATGTGTATGTTTGTAGGTTGCAGGTGTCTGTAAACGGCAGCGTTCACCTAGCTTCTGAGCTAGCAACTCAGAACTCATGTAGCTAAAGAGGTTTGCTAATGTTCCGTAATGACTCTTCAAGCTGCATATTCCATGGGGGTTGCGTGTGTCCGTGGTCAGCAGCTACCTAGCATACAGGCTAGCAGAGGGTAGCGTCACGAAGCGAAGGGTGGCGCACGTTCTGCGCATACTGAGCGCATGGGTAATGTGGCTCTCTAGCATTCAACCTCCTTGTCACCTGGTCCGTTACGATTCTTTTCGTTATTATATTATTTTATGTGCACGCGCAGTTCAATAGGGCAGGGATGCGCATGTATTATCAATGTCTATGCTTCGCTTGTGCCCACTGTTCAAGCTTAGCATACAGGCTTCGTTTGCTGTTCATGAGGATTTGCCTGGTCTCGGTTAATGCTAGCTTTGCCCAAGCTGCGGCTGCCTGCTGGCATAGCAGCTGATGAGGGCTGCCGATGCTACGCTTGGTGAAAACGCTAACATAACATGTCCCCGTGGCGTTTCCGTAGCTGCGGCACTCGAGCTAATAATTACAGCTAGGGCTACTGCTAGTGAAAAATGACGAGTTGTTTATCGTTACAAACCATGTTAAAGCGGCTACAGGACTGTTGCTATCACGTTCACCATTGCAGCTCCAGGATAAAGGCTGCTAACGCCATGCTTTCTTTTCAGCTTCAGGCTAAAGTGCTACTTGTCTGTTGCTAACATTACTTTATCACTACAGATCCATGCCGGAGCCGCGGCAGGCCCGCTACTACAGCATCAGGTTATCATGGCAGCTTTATGCTAAAGCGGCTACATGTTCCACTAATCGTGTTTTACTTTATAGCTTCTTGCTGCGGCTGCTACATGTCTAACTGCTAACATGATTTCTATACTTTCAGCTCGTGCTGGAGCTGCTGCATAGCGGCTACAGCAGCAGGTCGCCATAGCAGCATGGCGCTGCAGCTGCTGAGGTTTCTGCTAACAGATTTGTCATTTCAGCTCCAGGCCGGAGCTGCAGCATGCCCCTGCCACGGCATCAGGTTAGCATTGCGGCTTTGTGCTAAAGCTGCTACATGTTCCACTAAATCGCGTTTTTCTTTGTAGCTTCGGGCCACGGCTGCTACATGTTGCTGCTGACATCATGTCTGTCCTTTCGGCTTCTTGTTGGAGCCGCTGCATAGCGGCTGCTACAGCATGCCATCGTTGCAGCGTCGCGCTGCAGCGGCTGAGTGTTTTCTGCTAACATGTTTATTCTTATAGTTTCGTCCACTACTGTATAGTTCCATGAGACCAGTCAGGAGTCGGTTGGCACTGGAAAGGGCGTCGCTACTACAGCTTCCGCTGCTTCTGCCGCTGCCATGGGCTGCCAGCCTGCCCGCCTGCCCGCCCGCCTGCACTGCCCGCCCTCCTGCCCGCCCGCCCTCCCGTCCGGCTGCCCGCCCACCCGCTACAGCATCAGTTGATGCTATTACCGCTGCTACCATGAGCATGAACCAGCGCTGCGTCGTGCTGGAAGCCTGGGGTGCCGGCCCATCTTCCGGGGGCGCTGTCAGGCTGTGACCGTCGTCGCCACCGCCAGGTCGCAAGGGAACATGGGAAGCTGCAGTTTCAGCACCAGCGGTGGGAACTCCATTCCTCTCGCCAGCTGCAGCTTTCCCAGATGCACTGAGGAGCCACACTCTAGCAGGTAAATAGCAACGCATTTGCTTGTTCGATTCTGTGAGCGTTCAGCCGCTCTCTAAGCTGCTAATAATAGGCAACCATAGTTACATAGCAGCGACTTACTTGTACTGAATGTTGGGCTTTAGCCGCTCTCTAGGCTTGCATAGCTTGCCTTTAAAGGTCAAGACGGGTATCTCGTGGAGATTCTTACATGTGCAGCAGCAGACTCTGCAGCAGAGCGCTCTGTGGGCTGCAAAAAAATTCTCGGTGATCCTAAAAAATCAGCGACCCTAGGCGTGGTTTCATTGCTATGGTCAGCTAAAGCTAAGATTGTATTTCTGCAGCAAGCACATGCGGTCACCAAGGCCAGGCTTAAGATGTGACTAGCACATGGCCTCTGAAGATTGCAGCTCGCAGTTAAACCAGGGAAGGTACACCAGTGTCAGTCGCAGAACTAACTCTCCCTTCTGTCCTTTCATGTCCATGCTGAACACCGGGCTGTCTGCCCGACGTCCTCGTCACACGACCCCGGAGAGAGCTGCTAGATTGGCGGCCCGCCCCTCTTCACTCTGCATTCTCTCCGGATCGGTGCAGCCACACCACCAGCACTTCTGGTGCCCTCAGCTAACTCAAGATCCTGCACGCCCAGCTATCAAGCACACATAACACAGGACTGACCAAAGCGTGATGGTTCCAAGCTGGAGTTGGACGCGCTTCAGTTAACGCTTCTGCTGCTGATGCTAATAGTGCTGCAGGCACTATTAGCAGGGTTGTTCCATAGGGTTTCACTTTGCTGCTTCTGCTGCGTTACTCGGGGCACGCGCCCCTGATAGGTTGCATGTTTTCTTTGCTGCTTCTGTTGCGTTACTCGGGGCACGCGCCCCTGATAGGTTGCATGTTTTCTTTGCTGCTTCTGTTGCGTTACTCGGGGCTCGCGCCCCTGATAGGTTGCGGGCCACGATAAATTTTACGCTTTAATATTTCAATCTCCGGCTCAGCAGTAATCGCACATCCATTCGCTGTTGCCTTTAGTATTCCATAGCGCTCTGAAGCATTAGGTTAGGCGGTACATAGTTTAGTTGCCCCCCGCTCCGCAGTAAGGTTAAAAGGTATTTGCTTAGAGTACAGCCAAGCTGCCTCCTTCGCCGTTGGCTAGCACTGGCATAAGATTATTATTCTGAATAAACGGTGCTCACCACTGCTTCTGGTTCTGCTGTCAGTTATATAGTTTTCAGTGATGCTGCTCCCGTTATTCACTTGGGCCGTTTAGCAGTACTGCAAGTTAGATAGTTTCAGTATTGCTGCAAGTTAGATATGTCAGTGCTGCCGCACTATATTAGGCCACTGTGTTGCTGATAGGTTTGCTCGTTCTAGGTTAATTGCATCGCTGCACGCTCCAATATTTCTATCATGCAAAAGCTAGGTGGTTGCTGGGGTGTTAGTTAGGTAGGATGTGAAGCTGTATGGCGCTGTAGTTATATGAATTAAAGGTTTCATCGCTGCTTCTGGTTCTGCTGTCTATATATATATACGTCCATGTTGCTGCTCCCGCTTTTCTCTAGGGTGTTTTAGTATGGCTTCAGTCAGATTGCAGTATATCGTTATAGTCAGCAGTACCACCTTCCTCACCGTTGGTTCGGTCTGCCAGCTGCTAACATTCTTAATTATTAAATTGCTTTAGCAGTACTTATAGCGTTTTTGGCAAGCTGCCAATATCATTGCTTAGTATTTTGCTTAGTAATATTCGCTCTGCCAGATGCTAATATGCTTAATTATTATTTTTGCGTTAGCAGGAAAGGCAGTTCATAGTTTGCCCCGCAGTAATGATAACTTAATCGCTAGAGTCACAGCAGAGCTGCCTTCCTCGCAGTTGGCTAGCACTGGCATGGGATTCTGAGATTTTGGCGTGCTTTGGGGGTTTGTAGTTTTGGGGGGTATCGGGCCAGGGCTCGCTGTAATTAGATTATGCCCTCGATGCTCATGGTAACATGAGGATCGTGGGTTCAGCGAGCCATGGCCCGAGGCAGAACCCCATGCCAAACCATGCTAACTTAGGCTATAGATTCTATGCTGTCTTATAGTAGAGCTAAGGTAGGCTGCCAATACTATGCGCTTAGATATAGGCTTAGATTCTATGCTGTCTCTATAGTAGGGTGCTCAATATGCCATGCTGTGTGATGCTTGCTTTCTGCTTCATTCTGGTCAATAAAGTATATCTTAACCCAAGTGATCGTCTCCTGAAATAGTGCGACGATTCGTAAGGATCAAAGCGAGTTCAGGGGGCGGTCCCAAGGGAGCGCGCGCGCGGAGGGGGGTGGGTCACTAGGTCCTGCCCCCCCCCTTACCCATAGTTCTTAGGGAAGTCAGATGGTGGGACTCAGTCTTGTTGCATAGCACTGCCCCGCCACCACCCCAGCGCCACCTTCAGGTTCTGCCTTAGATCCCCCTCGGGGGGTATCGGGCCAGGGCTCGCTGTAATTAGATTATGCCCTCGATGCTCATGGTAACATGAGGATCGTGGGTTCAGCGAGCCATGGCCCGAGGCAGAACCCCATGCCAAACCATGCTAACTTAGGCTATAGATTCTATGCTGTCTTATAGTAGAGCTAAGGTAGGCTGCCAATACTATGCGCTTAGATATAGGCTTAGATTCTATGCTGTCTCTATAGTAGGGTGCTCAATATGCCATGCTGTGTGATGCTTGCTTTCTGCTTCATTCTGGTCAATAAAGTATATCTTAACCCAAGTGATCGTCTCCTGAACTGTTCAGAGGTCAACACCTTTTGCCCCCGCCGGCGGGGGCAATGGGGTTCAAGAGGTTAACAGTGAGTTGGATTTCCCAGCTCAGATTTGCTGACGGGAAGAACAGCTTCCTGTCAAACTGTCAGTCACAAAACTGACACTAAAGAGAAAGCACATCCTGATGAAAAGTGGAAGTTGAAGAGGAGAGTTGATGTGTCAGACAGCGAGAGATAAAAGACAGAAGGTTGAGTTCTGTCAAGGACCTGTTCAGACTGAAGTGGGACTGGATCATCTAGAAGGCAAACATGGATCCGGTGATCTTTCTAATCCTCTTCTGGAGCTCAGGTCAGATTCTGTTTTAATAGTACATTGATTTATTGAAGAGTTTATTAGCAGTTTGCAATAGAACAAAAAGTACAGTTTCATGACCGTACAAATCACTGGTACAAGGTCAACTAAAAGGAGATCCTAGTAAGCTTTACGGCTTATTTACACAGGAACCACTTTATGTACTGTATCTCATATAACATTGAAAGACAGACGGATAGAACAGAATACTTACTATAGGATACTATAGGATAACATCAATTACAAAAGCAGAAAACAGGGCGAAAAGGGGGGGGGGGGGGGGTGGAAACATGGGGGCTTAGTTTATTTTCAAGTCTCGAGTAGCAGCTGCCTGAAGGTGACTTTTCATACCAATTTTGAAGGAGGCTAGGGATTTGCACTCCTTTAAGGCTTGCGGGAGGGCGTTCCATGTTGGTTATGTCGCTTGATTTCAAAATGTTCAGCAAGAGTCAAAATGTTACTGATCGGTGAAATCACTCACATGGTTTAGGGCAGTGATGTCAAGCTCATTTTGTATCGGGCGCCACATTGGTCCAAAGGTGACTTGATGTGGGCTGCCAACAGTTGCGGGCATGCATGCAAGCTCAAACACATTCAGTTAAGTGTCATTTCCACTGAGCATTATAGCAATTAAGATAACTATCGTTCACGTATTTTTGTATAGTTGGTGTGAACATCCACTTGACTTAGTTAGTTATATAGTTATAGTTATACTTATGTGAATGGCCCTTTATACAGCATTGTTTTCTCATTCTGTTGTCTCAGTCACTCTGCTATAACTGCAGTATAGCACTTATTATGAAGAATTGCTTAATTATTGACATTAAAAACAAACAATGCAAATTTAAAAAGAAAGTCAGAGATATAAAGTCATATATATATATTTGTCGCCCTAAACTTTAGGGTGAAAAAAAATATATATATAATTTTTTAGCACTTACACCTATTATGTTTATTTAAGTTATTATGCTTTAGCACTTACATTTTTTTTATGCCTGATGGAAAATAGTCTGGACTTGAGTGGTTCTGCTCCTACCTCAAGGAGGCAGTTTTACGATCGCGATTCACCTGGATCCTGGATGGCTTGATTCTAGGCTTAAAATAATTGAGAAATGTCCAATAATCACGTCTAATAATCATGTTTAATAATTATGTCTAATCATGTTCAAATGTGTTATGTACAGTATGTCTTATGCTAATAGCGAAGGGAATCATGCATTGAGGGAATTTTGTACTGGGTAGGGTTGGGGTTTTGATAACGATGCATTTTGAAAATTTAAGATTTTAAGGACATGTATGGAAGAAATGTTTAACATTTAATAAAAAAAATAATAAAAAAATAAGCTTACATTGCCAAAGCAAGTTTCAAAACATAATAAAAACGGTTGAAAATGGGGAACGTATATACAGTTGGAGGGGGTACAGCATTGTGTAAACAGAGCTATGTCACATTTTGTAGTTATGTATATACAGGGTATGAAGCTTTTGGGATTTGTGGTTTGTAGTGCTTAGGGTGGTTGTATTCCATTCTCTAGCCTTCTGTTATCCACAGTTCACAAGTCTTGCTGCTGTGTTCACACGTTGTTGTATTTCTCCCAGTAGGCCTAGATAAGGGAGTTTTTTTTTTGTCATTGGTCATGTTTACAAACTCACTTTGGGTGTGCGTAATCTGTGGGAAGTATGTGTCTCTGATGTCTTGGTATAGTGGGCAGGTGGTCAGTATTAGTCTGGTTAATAAACCAGACTGCACAACACCACCCCCTGTTGGTGGTGGTGGTGTTGTGTAGTCTGGCCCTTCACATTAAATAAGCTTTTTCCACCAGCCCTCAGAGAGGGCGAGCCAATCAGGGCTGTAGGCGTGGGGCATGTGGTGGGTGGTGGCCTGGTTCAAAACCATTCAGCCAATCAGGCGAGTCTATGTGTATTCAAACACATTCCCCCCTCCACTCTTATTACAGACATCAAACAGATTGTAGTCTTTGATGCTTTCAGTGACTAACAAGCTATTGACACTTGTATGGCTCAATCAATTACAGCAGCTCACAAGCCCTTTGAAGTTCAGAGGGAGCAATTAAGAGCAAGTCAACTTAACATTTTTTTAAACCACCCCCTGCCCGCCCCCCCAGAAGTGGAATGTCTGCCCGAAATCTCAGACTCTCTTCCCAAAACGAAGTGTGTGATAGAGTCTGACGCTTGCAGTCAGGCTAGGTCAGTATGTGTCTCTGATGTCTTGGTATAGTGGGCAGGTGGTCAGTATGTGTCTCTGATGTCTTGGTATAGTGGGCAGGTGGTCAGTATGTGTCTCTGATGTCTTGGTATAGTGGGCAGGTGGTCAGTATGTGTCTCTGATGTCTTGGTATAGTGGGCAGGTGGTCAGTATGTGTCTCTGATGTCTTGGTATAGTGGGCAGGTGGTCAGTATGTGTCTCTGATGTCTTGGTATAGTGGGCAGGTGGTCAGTATGTGTCTCTGATGTCTTGGTATAGTGGGCAGGTGGTTAGAAAGTGTAGCTCTGTTTCCACCACATTTTGTGTGCAGTGGGTACATAGAAAGTGGGGGTCTGTCTGTGGCGGCCTTTTATTATTGCAAGGCTGTGTTCGCTGAGTCTGTACCTAGTCAAGGCTTTCCTAAGTTTTGGGTCATTTACCGTGCTCAGATATTCTGCCAATCTAAACAGCCGATCTACAAGCACACAACGCCTCGCACTGCGAGGCGTTGTGTGCTTGTAGATCTGCTGTTTTCACTTCTTTTGTGCGACGGCCTTGTATGATGAAGCAGGGCTTTGCGTTGCGAAGAAATGTACAAATTTGAAACTTGGAGATACAAGGTTTCTGCCCGACAGTGACGATTTACTTTGTTGGCCGCCCAGCCCCCAAAATGGAACAAAGGCCGACATTTTATTTTAATTATTTTCCTAATGGCCGGCCTGGACCGTCCGGGAATGAACCGGCCGTTCGGGAGTTGTCCCGCTTTTCCCAATGGCCAGCACGTCCCTGTTGTAAAGTGATGTTGTTTGATAACATGTTAATGTGTATTGTCAGACATTTAACCACACCCTGATAGTAAATGTGGCTCTGTACTTGGTCTGCTCTTTTCCCTCAAATCCTTTTGCAGAAAATAGACGATCTACAAGCTCACAACACGTTGCAGACTTGCTGCCCAACGCATTTTGTGCTTATAGATGTTCTATTTTCTGCAAATGAATACTCCCCAGAATAGGGATGCGAGGGTTAAAGTTTTTAATGTTTGAAAACAATAATTCCCTATCACACAAAGATGTGACGGTCCCCCCTGTAGTACATTTGAGGGGCAGTTTATTTCAAATAAGATTATTGTGCACAATGTACACAATGCAAATGTTGCATAATCAGCTGGTGGAAGGGGGTGTGTGGTGTCCAGGAACGCAAAGGAAAGAGAAGTGAGAACTATTGGTTAGTGTGTTTCTTTCTGTCCCTATGACTCATTACATTTTTAGGGAGAAATACACACCCAGAAATACCCACCAATCATCAAGGACGATGATACACGAAAGAAGAAGAACACCCAGTCAATGTTAAATAAGTAAGCCTACCAGGCAACAGCAGGAAAAAGCAAAGGACATCTTCTGTATTTCAAGAGATAAAGCACAACGACAACCAACCAGCTGTAACAGTGAAGCTCATTTTGTTGTCATGTTTCTCCATAGCTCTCCAGGCTGAACCAACACTCCACACAACAGGTAAAGAAATATCAATCAATCAATCAATCAATCAATCAATCAATCAATCAATCAATCAATCAATCAATCAATCGGTGTGTGTGTGTGTGTGTGTGTGTGTGTGTGTGTGTGTGTGTGTGTGTGTGTGTGTGTGTGTGTGTGTGTGTGTGTGCGTGCGTGCGTGCGTGCATGCGTGTAATAATCTTATTTTAAAAACATAGATTCTCTGCACTTTTAAAATATAGGTTACTGATGACAGCTGTCCAATTTCATGTATGGTGTACATGGTTGAGATTGTAACTGGACCGGACTAGTCAAATCATTCATGGTTTGTCCAAAAGTGTCTGACCGGCCATTACCAAAGCAGACAAAGCAGAATGAATGAATGAATGAATGCATACATACACACATACATACATAACATACATAACATAAATTACATACACAGTACAGTGACAAGTGACAACAGATACCTGTAAGCACGCCCACGCCCGGACATGCCCACGTAGGTGTCCCTGCAAGCACACATCCACACATGCAAACATCTACATCTACAGACACGTACAGCCATATGCCTACCTAAACCCACTCACACACCCATAAACAGTCTTTTACCCACATCCATACAGTACACCCACATCCGATGCAGATGCAGATGCATAGAGGGTATGCGTGTGACATCATCATCATACCCGGAAGTTATGCAGGAACGCCTACAAAAAAACGTATTTTATTTTTTATTTTTATTTTTTAAGGTTACTCATACAGAGCCAGATTTCAATATGAATGTGCGCTTATAACGCCAGGAAATAGCTATATTGAATCCCCAAAATCACATTACTCTACCAAGTGCACGTTGAAATACCATACCACAAGATGACCACTAGAGAGAGCCATAGACCATAGACTGTGGATGGCCCTATGTTAAGCCAGGTTAAAAACGAGGTTCATAGCATACAAGGATGGGACGATGACATGCTCCCCATTGACATTGAATGGAAGGGCCGCGCGTCGCCATTTGAGCTCAATACTGTTCAATTCGTGCTTGATCGTCTCAAACCACCATTGGTATGGGCACCGGAACGTATATAGATGCCACACAGAAAGTTTCCGAATCAAAATCCGACCTAGTGAAGCTACGTGAGGGTCGGATGGTTTGCATTGAGCCAAGCGGCTAGCAGATGCCTGCGTAAACAGGAAGCTATGGTTTAAAGGTGACGTCATAATCTTATCCATTTTTTTCACGGTTTACGTGTGGATACCCTCCGAAGGTAAGCTAAGCATTTCGCTCTGTCTATTAACCCAAATTAAAAGCTTAAACAATGCTTTTATATAAAAGTCGCTCAAAGTCGCTTGGCACCCAAGTCCTTAGTGAAATTGTCGCTCTAAAAGTCGCCCGGCGGAGATTGAGTTAAGGTTAGGGTGAGGGTTAGAGCCGGGTGTCGAAAAGATGACAAGCAATAACAGCGACACGCTCCCGACAGCCCATACATCCAAACACAAAAGTCCTATCTGATTGCATTAAACGTTAAACTCACTTTGCCACTCACTTTGCCACTCACTTTGCCACTCGATTTGCCACTCGATCTGCCATTTACTTTATGCATGCGCATACCCTCTATAGTTACATGAACGCTTGACCCAAGACAGGGGCGCTGGAAGTGGGGTGCTGAGGGAGCTGCAGCTCCCCTGGTGTTTTTTTTTTAAAATAAGCCTATATATACACACACACAGAGCTATATCAAAACAATAATGTATTTGACTTTGGGGAATAAAATATGTTGAAAAAAGGTATTTGATTATCACATGGTGACCTAATCACATGGTCACCTTGCCACTTCCGGTCAGAAGGGAAGTCAAATTTAAATCCCGCTTTGATGGCACACCAAAGTCTATTTATTTGAGAACTAGAAACTGTCTATAGGCTCATTGTTGCAAACTAACACCGTTGTATATGGGGAATAAAAAACAGTAGAAAACTGTTACAAAAATAATACCCGATTTTGTAGTGTGTGCGTGAGTGACTGTGTGTGTGCATGCGTGCTGTGTGTTGCACTGTGTGCTAAAATAACTAGTAACTATATAGCTCCTTGTTACACCGTTGTGCGGGGAATAAGCACCCGAAACCGTAAAAAAAATAACCCAAAACCGGATAAAAAACGTGAATTTTTCGGCGTGCGGCCTTTGGCCGCACGCATGAACTCCTCCAGGCTCAGCTCCCCTTGGGATTTGGGAGTTCCAGCGCCCCTGACCCAAGTTCATAGGCCTACGTGAGAATATAGGCTACACATAGGCCTGTAAGGCTGGGGTTTGACTTCCTTCTTTCTTTTTCTCGGCTGGGAGAAGGCTTTTCAAACAATTTGTGGTTGAGTTTATCTTTCGAAGTTCCCTTTCATCAAAATAGCTGCATACGTTTTTGCTGATCAGCAATTACATTTCCCCATTCCCCATGACAAACATAATTCATGGTAGGCTATGACTTTTTTCTCATGGCAACGCTGTCTCAGCCCAAAATGCATATTGTGACATTATTGTCGTTGACCCCTCCCGGTCACAATATGCCTCTTGGGGGCGAGACAGTGTTGCTCATGGACTTTGTTCCCACCCTCATTCTATTTATGTCTCTTGTATCGTAAGTGAGGTTGAAAAGTAGTAAAATGTGAAATAGTAATAACACCTGCATCATTGATATGTTGCCAGGGTCATCGCTGTGCCGCTCCCCTTATATGATTCATTGGGTTTCAGGGTTCACATTCAAACCAGCAAACCTGACAGCAGACGATATGAACAGATGATTTTGTCTGGGGTTATCAAAATGCTCCTTGATTGACCAAAAAGCCCATTGGGATCGACCGGTCGATCTTAAAGATATGGTTACCCACACCAGCTCTAGAACGGCTTTTGATACATATCACTGTAGTGACATAATGGTCACTACAGTAGGGGAGAACGGGGTAAGATGAACCACTTTTTGCTTATGTTGCCCTGGAAGCAAGACAAAGTGAGATGGCAGTAAATTCAAAACATCTAGACATATTTCAGGATGTCTGCTATCATTTGAAATTATAAGTAAGTGTCTATGACAAAGGACAATAAAAATATGACTTGTTAAAAAAAAGTGGTCATCTGGTTCAACTTGCCCCAGGTGAGGGGTAAGTTGATCCAGGTAAAGGGGTAAGTTGACCCATGTGATATTCTAAGCTTTTAAGAGTTTAAACTTGAACAAAGAATGTATGTACTCATCAGAAATATTTTAATAACACATTTCCCTTTTACAAATAGTCTTATTTCCTTTCTTACGGTTATTTAAACCGTAAGAAAAACTATTAAAACCAATTAAATGAAGTTTGTTATTCAGAACCTTTTAATATTTGCAATTATTAATATAATATTAAAAACTTCTCTTAAATTAGTGTATTCATCAAAATGAAAGATCATTCAGCATAAATTGAGTAGCAAAGACCTAATAAAAAATATGAATGGTGATTCACATAGTTCAACTTACCCCAAGGCATGTGGTTCATCTTGCCCCACGGCCACCATTTTGACAAAACCTGTCTAGCTTAATGCTTAAGGCTCATCTTTAGCTAAATAATTCACATAGTTTTATACATTGGGATATTACCAACATGCATGATATATAAGTTTAGAACTGGGTACATTTGCTTTAACACAAAAATCATTATACCATAAAAGTAAAAATGTAACTTCGACCAGCAAAAAACACTTTTTGGGGTAGAAATATGCTTTCCACTTTGCCCAGGTGTCTGTCAACTCCACAGCCAGGTGGAAATGATGTTTGCGTTCTTATTTTGGGGTCAAATGACAACTCATGTGTATAGTTTTAAAGATAAAGGGGTGGTTCATCTTACCCTGCGGTTCATCTTACCCCGTTCTCCCCTATAGTACCGTGCGTATAGTACCTATTTCTCAGCCTGCTGCATATGTGTTACCGTAAACTGACTGGTTGTTGAAATGCAAATAGAATCAGAAACAGAATTGTCACATCATATAACTTTTCTTTTTCAACATTTAGAGTTTACCTCTTTTTCTCCCCAATTTAATCGCTATGCCAGTTGATACCTCGCCATGCACAAGGTGTTGTCGGGAGCGTTTTGCTGTCACTACGTGTCATCTTTTCGACACCCAACTCTAACCCTTACCCTAAACCTAACCTCCGTGGGGTGAGTCGTATCCTACTGACTCACGTGCCAGTGAGGATCCCCCACCGGGAGGATGTAGAGCCTTCGTCCTGTATCTAAAAAGACATATTTAGCCACTTGCACGCATGCCCCCAACCACTGAAATCAATGTCATTAAAATCACTAAAACGATAGAAAGCAGTAAATGAAAACGTTTTAACACTCATCTTTTCTTCTCTCTAAATACAATCTAAAATATGAACCCTTGTTGTAAAAAACAAAGTTGTCCTTTAAATACCCATAGACCACAGCATCTGCCAGTCCACGTCTGGTAAGAAACAGTGGTAGCCAATTTAGATTGTCCTGCTTTGAGTTTGTATGTGTATTCCTAACGTTACCTCTTAAACCCTATACAGTATGGTTAATGACCGTCCTCTATACTAGAGTATGTTCTGTTTTCTGTTATTGTAGGGAAGGCCTTTGCTGAAAATAGCACAATGCCTCACAAAGCTTTCCCCACAATAATTACGGATGCTGGGGTTTAAATGGTTAAAGTTAAACTAACTGTAATGTGATGTCTCACTATATCCCTTAGATGTGGAGCCCTTCCTCATCTTTACCACCTCCAACAACCTGAGGAAGATGGATTTGAACGGCTCCAACGACGCCATACTTAGACCGGTGAAAACCATTGAAACATAACATCCCAAACAATATAATGTACAACAAGGGTCTTTCACAGGGAGGAGGAGGGGGAATCTCATCTTGTGTGTTTTTTTTTATTCTTTTTTTTTTACATTAACCACTTGATCCCTATAGCCTGGGATCGCTTCCAATTTCGGGCTGTGCAGGCCCAGACCATGACACAGCTAGCGCATGCATAGCCTGCAGGTGACGCGAGGTTAGCGCACCATGCACAAGTAGTTGTTGTTTTGGGTTAAAACTGATTCCGGTTTGGTGTTTTCTGCCAAAGTGTAGTCCGTTTTCACTACAAAATGACGTAGGATGCCATCTGGTCTAGACCAGATCAAACGACCTGTTTAGGAAACGAAGACCAAAGCCTGGTGACGTGAGGTCACTTGATCCCTAGCATCTTCTGGGGGAACGTTAGCCGAAAGAAGCCAATCTACAACATCACAACGTGTCTGCGACGTGTTGTGAGCTTGTAGATTAGCTATTCTTTGATGAAGAGGTTTGGTACAGAACAGTTTACAAAGTATTGAGGGTTTAAGTGGTTAAATGTCTGAAAACACACATTTAAAGGGAAACTAGGTAACTTTAAGACATTTTTGTAATATATACGTACAGTATGTATTTCTTTTTTCTTCTTCTTCTTTTTTTGCTCACTAGATTATTGTGCTGGGGCGTTTCCTTGCAGAAAGACTGTATTTTGTGTCAGGGGGAGCTGGCTAGAGCTCTTAAAGAACAACTTTTTTTCCTTTTTATAACAAGGGTTCATCTATCTATAAATGCGAGAAGTCTCTGCGTGTGTGTTTGTAATCCGCGTATCTCGAGAACTGTTCGTCCCACCGGCTTCAGATTCGGCACGCGCGTTCCCCGCCGCGGCACGGAGTGCAGTGCCGGGCCTCTACCCGACCCGACGCGCGGTTTTCCCTAACCGGCGCGAAACGTTCGAAATCTCCTTATGCGGAAATCGGCACAAAATCGGCGCAAGCGCTGACTCATTGTGACATCACTGCAGTGCCGGGCGCAAGCGCTGAGTCATTGTGACATCACTGCAGGCAGATACAGGGGCCTAGCCTCGACCCGACAGACTGAGATCTCCATATATGGGCATATGGGCGACCCGACGCGCGGTTTTCCCTAACCGGCGCGAAACGTTCGGAATCTCCTTATGCGGAAATCGGCGCAAAATCGGCGCAAGCGCTGACTCATTGTGACATCACTGCAGTGCCGGGCGCAAGCGCTGAGTCATTGTGACATCACTGCAGGCAGATACAGGGGCCTAGCCTCGACCCGACAGACTGAGATCTCCATATATGGGCATATGGGCAGATACAGAGATCTCCATATATGGGCAATACAGGGGCCTTGCCTCGACCCGACAGATATCTCCGTATATGGGCATAAAAGGGACACAGACAGATATATCTCCGTATATGGGCATAAAAGGGACACAGACAGATATATGGGCATAAAAGGGACACAGACTGAGATCTCCATGACAGATATCTCCGTATATGGGCATAAAAGGGACACAGACTGATACAGAGAATGGGCATATGGGCAGATACAGAGATCTCCATATATGGGCATATGGGCATAAAATGGACGCAGATATATGGGCATAAAAGGGACACAGACTGAGATCTCCATATATGGGCATATGGGCAGATACAGAGATCTCCATATATGGGCATATGGGCATAAAAGATGGACACAGATAGAGTATATGGGCATAAAAGGGACACAGACAGATACAGAGATCTCCATATAATGGGGTTTGCATCCGTATATGGGCATAAAAGGAACACAGACAGATATATGGGTATAAAAGGGACACAGACTGAGATCTCCATGACAGATATCTCCGTATTTGGGCATAAAAGGGACACAGACTGATACAGAGAATGGGCATATGGGCAGATACAGAGATCTCCATATATGGGCATATGGGCATAAAATGGACGCAGATATATGGGCATAAAAGGGACACAGACTGAGATCTCCATATATGGGCATATGGGCAGATACAGAGATCTCCATATATGGGCATATGGGCATAAAAGATGGACACAGATAGAGTATATGGGCATAAAAGGGACACAGACAGATACAGAGATCTCCATATAATGGGGTTTGCATTAAAGGGTGGGGCATTCATTCCCTATTTACATCGTTCCCGAGTTGGCCAGGTCGCAAACTCCATATATGGGCATAAATGGGCACAGGCAAACAGATGGTCAAACCAGGTCCTACAGAGATCTCCATATATGGGCAGAAAATGGACGTAGACAGACATATCTCTCCATATATGGGCATAAATGGACACACGCAAACAGATGGTCAAAACGGATCCTATGACAACAGGTATAATGGGGTTTGCATTAAAGGGCGGGGCATTCATTCCCTATTTACATTGTTCCCGAGTTGGCCAGGTCGCCGACTAGACGCTCGGCCGCCCGAAGGGCAGCCGAGCTTCTAGTATTTTAAATGAGAGAAAATGAGTGTTAACATTTTTTCATTTACTGCTTTCTATCGTTTTAGTGATTTTAATGATTTTGATTTCAGTGTGTGGGAGCATGCATACAAGTGGATAATATGTCTTTTTTAGACACAATAAGCCCATTCTCAAGATGCACCGCCATCTTTCATGGGCAGATGTGACTTTTGGGGGCTAGTAGTGTTACTGTAAATAGTATATTAACTCATTCTGTGCCAGATGCCAAAATGGCTCCAAGGTAGCTGTGCCGAGATTTTGTATGTTTTTCTTTACTATGCAATGAAAAAAAAAGATTTTTTTTTTATAATTTTTTTCCCCACAGAAACAGACACAGTTGTTGTGATTCAGTGGCAAAAAGAATTTTGGCAATCGGACAAATGGTTCCAGAGATAGAGCTGTTTGAATGAAAAAAAGTGTCCATCCACTAGAATGGACACTAGGGATGTGAATCTCGACCACTGAGGCGATACGATACGCATCACGATACACTCCCAGCGATACGATATAATTGCGATACATTGAAATCTTGCCGATACGATACATCACGATACACCCCTGACCCCGATACGATGCGATATGATTCACGATATTTTGCGATACACCCCTGGTGCTTACGATGCGATACGATTCACGATTCGGTGCGATTCAACACAATGCAAAGGATTTATATTAAAGCCCATGTAAATTTCCCCCCAAAAAAATTACTAAAAATGCATTACATTTAATTTCCAAACAATTTATTGTTTCACTGTAGTACTAGGCTCTGTCTAACAATCCAACTTATTGAAATCTGGGAGAACACTCCTTGCTGGCTGGTAGAATTGTTTGATTAATACTATATCGTTATATCATTATTATATATCAGTACATCCTCAACAGGTGGTCAGGGACCCCTAGGGTCCTCAGAGTTATGTGAGGCGGCAAAAAAATAATAGTTTGTTTTTACAGTAACCAATTGAACCCTAGCAAGTAGCAACCCTATGGGGGAACATTAGCCAATACATTAACACTTATTGAGGGTTTAAGAGATAATAATTCATGGATTATAATGAATAACATAAATCCATCATATAAATAGAAAAGATAATGTGTGAACAAATAAACACAACATAGTAATGTATTAATGTCACTGATGAAATAGTGCTGTCAAACAAGTCTCTGACAAGTTTTAATCTGCAACAGTTTTATATAATAGCCTACAGTAGTCTAAAATAGCCTACAGTGGGGGTCCCTGCTTGATCTCTCTCTTCTCAGTTAAGGATCCTTGACCTGTATTATTATTATATTGTATGAATATAATCTAGGATTTTGCCATTTCTAGCCAAAATGTTTCAAAACGTAGATATTTGAGTCACAACGCGTTGCGTTGTGAGCTTGTAGGTCTGCTATTTAGGTGCGTGCGCGACACCGTCGAGCTGCCAAGTATAAATCAGGCTCCAGCCTCTCTTTGCAGAGGGAACAGCAGCAGCAGAAGAGTGTTCTGCCTGCTACAGTAACAAGTTGTGAAACAGTGTCAAATACTTTGTTTTTTAATCGCTAGCTGCACGCCCAGTATCGTTGTTGTAGTTCATACGTGTGTGTAGTTAAAGCGTGGAAGCTTCTGCTTTGTTTAAATCAATTCCGTCGCAGACTCGACAAGAAGAACAAACGGGTGTGGAATGTGGATCATAATATCACGCAGCGTGCTCCAGTCCAGTGACACAACAATGGATCACATCAGCGAACATTGGACAGGGATGTTATAAAGCTAAACGTGGTACTAATCTTGCATGTTTAACCAGTGGGCTCACGAGTGCTGTCTGTCTGTCTGCATTCCGTCGGGTCGGGTGTTCACTGCGCTCCGCTGAGCAGCCAGTGCTGCTGTAAAAGAAGCTGTCTGTAGAGTCGCTACAAGTGCTTTTTGGGGGGAGGGCTGATGGGGCATTCAATGCGCCTCGGAAACACAGTATAGAATGAAATACTATTATGCAAAAACCGATCCAACCGTGGAATGTACCGATCCAAACACTCACGATACGATACATCACGATTCCAGCCGTCAATTGTACCGATCCACCCTGAATGAACCGATTCACTCGTATCGCGCACGTTTGTATCGCGATTACGATCCGTACCGGTATATCTTCGCATCCCTAATGGACACACATGAACACACATGTTCTCAATCAGCTAAACGAGGGAGCGAACACACAAACAGAGAAAAGCATCTCTCTGATCTCAGGTCATTTTGACATCTTTAGAAAAAAAAAAAAAAATGAAAAATCTTTTTTTTTTTTTTTTCTATGTAAAAAACACAAAAACCGTCATAAGCCGTCATTGGCACACAGGGCTATTGGAAAAAACCCGTCATAAGCAGTCATTGGCACAGAATGAGTTAAGAAATTGCTGGCTTATTGTGTCTAATAAGAAATATTTAGCCACTTGTACGCATGCCCCCACCCACTGAAATCAAAATCTCTAAAATGGCTAAAACGATAGAAAGCAGTAAATGAAAACATTTTAACACTTATCTTTTCTTTTCTCTAATTACAATCTAAAATATGAACCCTTGTTTTCTTTTTTACTCCAATGGGGTTGTGCTTGATTGTGCCATAAAAGTGTCAAGTGCTCGACTGCTCGTAATGATCTCTCTTCTCAATGAAAGCATCAAAGACAACTACCTGTTTGATGCCTTCAAGTAGGTCGGGAGTGGCTTGTTGTCGGTATCAGCTGGTAACACGCGGGAGTCTGTCCCCGTTACAATGCGCTAGACCCCTGGGAGATGGACTGCTGAGGTGGAGCGCCACACCTACCATCAGCTCCCAGTACTTGCCGCACGACTTGCCAAGCCGTGCTACTCATACGCTGAGTTGGCGGTGCCCGGAATCGAACCCATGACCTTGCGGTACACAGGCGAGAGCTCTACCGACTGAGCTACCCAGGCACTAATTGATGCCTTGAATGTGTTTGTATACACACATAGTTGCCTATAGTTCCCCTCTAACATGTAGGCTACAGCTATATCTTTGTCCATGCCTAACCCCTTATCCCTAAAATTCTTTGCCTTTTTTTAATTTATTTTATACTATTTTAAAATAGCCAAATTGGCTTAAATAATAAAAAAAAGCTTTACAGAATGTATTTCATGTTTTCACGTGATGCCTGAAGCTACAACTGCTGTTGTGTGACAGGGCTTGGTGAACGCGGTAGCTCTGGACTTTGACTATCAGCAGCAGATGATCTACTGGACAGACAAGGATAAAAGGATCAGTTGCATGCACATCAATGGCAGCGACTTCCAGGTCAGTGTGATAATGAGGAAGGGAAATTATATTCTATTATATAAGTTCAGCTCACTTCAGTTTGATTTATTTTTTCAGCACTTTTGGACAATTGAATACAAGTACATGTATGTGTTTTCAGTGCATCTAGAAAAAGGCATGATTTCAAAAGACAGAAAAACTAAAGCCATGCAAGGCACACAGGTTGTGACATCCATTTGGCATAATGAAGTGTCCAAGGCGCCAAAGAAGGGAATAGGGAGAAGCATAATGCTTATCAAGCCCTACCACTGGCTCAGTTTTCATAAATAAACAAGTTAGATTGTCAGTGTTTACAGCACACTTCAACCACACCATCTTTCTAGTTTACAGTTCTGTCTTGCTCAGCACGCGTTCTGTTGTAGAATATGTGATTTACCGTTGAGGCAGAGTGTATGCCCCCTGGCAGACGGTCGCGGTCGTGGCACTTAAACCCTCCTGGCATTATCAGAGGTCCCAGCTACCATTGCCCCCCCCCCCCCCCCCCACACACACACACAGCGCTAGAGGATGACATTTCTTCGGGGTGGGAGTAATTTTTCTTGGGATTTGGGGGGACAGGAATGAAAAGTCAACAGGAGCGAATCATGACAACAGACCAGTTTCTCTGACCGAAGGTCGCAGTTTACTATGAGAAACGTCACAGCTTGTCCATGTCCGTCTGTGTAGACGTGTACACATTTTTACGGTCTATGGGTTTTTTGCTCTGACATCATGCTCTGATGTCATTGAATCCCTTTTATGCCAATATGTGGAGTTCCCTGATGTCATCAATATTAATGATGCCCTGTTAGAGAGATCCCTGTGATGCCAGGGGAACGCATCCCTTTTATGCCCATATATGGAGATATGGAGAACCCTGTGATGCCAGGGGAACACATCTTTTATGCCCATGGAGATCCCTGATGTCCAGTCAGTGTCCACATCCCTGATGTCCACATCCCTGATGTCCACATCACTGTTTAGCCCTGAGTCTTACAAGTAAATATTATATACATCTGCTTGATACTTTTCTGCGGGAGTGGGATGCCCAACCTGGCACAGCCCGTGGTACCGGTAGCTCCTCTCACCCAGCACTCTTCACACACAACCTTCTCCTTCTCGCTGCTCACTTCTGTCTCAGCTATATACTGTAGGGCTCTCAATCAGGTGGTCTCACCATGCAAACCCTGGTGCACCCAGCCTGGACAACACTTAGAAATAATCCATAAAAGCAATACTCACTCAAAAACAATAATCTCACTTAAAAAAACATGCAATAAATAAACCATGGAAAATACAACACAAAATCACATAATAAAAGTTTTCCACCCGCTCACATAATAATATAACTTTTTCCAGTAACAAGTAATATGACTAATTACTATACCATTTCAGTGATAATATTACACGTTAAAATGCACACGTGCATTGGTGGTCGAGATGGGGAGCGTGTCGATATTGCGACATAGCATCTGTTCAACGGTTCATCCTTTCGACACGGGGGAATTTTAACCTGGTGAAAAGCTAACCTGCCGACGCGGGTGAATGTTAACCTCTATGCCTAAACCTAACCCAAACCCTAACGCTATCCTCAGTAACCGTGACGCGGGTGAGCAGCTAACCTGCCGACTCCCTTAGTCAAAATGATGGGACGTAACAACAGATACAACAATAAATACGTGAAAACAGTTCAGGTGTGCCCAACTCTTTGTGATGTCACCGTTAAATGAAAAACTGAGAATGCGGTGGTGCTGGTGCAGTCATTAATAATTCCTGTCTTTCTACATTCTCCTATCTAAGATCTAACATGGTGATAAAACACGACATCTGGCTTGTTTACAGGTCCTTTACCACACGTTGATTGAAAAACCAAGCGGTCTGGCTGTTGACTGGGTGGGAGGAAACCTATACTGGAGTGACACAGGGCGGGACACCATAGAGGTGTCCAAACTAACCGGGGAACACCGAACAGTAATGGTCAACACCGGCCTGGGCGAGCCACGCGCCTTGGCTGTGGATGTACGCTACGGGTAAGAGCACTTCATTATGATTGTCTAAGCTTGATAGTGCTCCTATGAGACGAAATCATAGTGCATGTCCACTAGTACTAGTTGTCAACCTGTCTCCTGACAGGTACTTGTACTGGTCCGACTGGGGCAACAACCCCCACATAGGGAAGATGGGGATGGACGGCACCAACAGGAGCATCATCGTGAAGGATAAGATCGGCTGGCCTAATGGCCTGACGCTAGACTTCAACAATGATCGCATCTACTGGGCCGATGCCAAGGAGGATAACATTGAGTTTGCCAACATGGACGGAACCAACAGACACACAGGTTTTTGTTTGTTTTTGAGTGGTGCTAACAACCTCCAAGTCTGGTTCTCGTTTCGTTTGAAGACATGCAACTTGCTTAAACGCGTGCCTTGACTCAAGTGGAAGACATCTGTGTCTTTGTTAAGTAAGCTCCGCCCTTAGATTTTCCGCCATTTTGAGCAGTTTGTAAAACGCTTAAAACCGTCCTGGGATTTTTGTGTCACGTGCACTGAACTTTTTTTTTACATGAACTTTGGACCGATATCTAAAGATCTGTCTGATCGGATATTTTAAAAATTGAAACATTCTTTTTTAATAATTCAATGAATATTGCAGTTTTATGCAAATTATTCTTCTGCCATGACGAAATAGTGTAGAGGGTTAGTTCAAATATCACTGAAACCAATCTTACCCCAAATGGCCAAAGGGGGGCGCTATGTAATTTTGAGCAGTTTGTAAAACGCTTAAACCCGGTTTTAGCCTGGGATTTTTGAGCAATTTGCATGAAACATTCTACACACAATCTAAAGACCTTTATCTAACATGACTATGAAGTGCACAATTATTTTAAATAATATTAATAATAATAAATATAGCTGCAAGCAGCGATAAAGTGGCCAAAAACACCTCAAATCATGAACACAGCCTGCGATGTGCGTGAAATCTTGCAAGCACATTCCCACTAGGTCAAGGAACAGATGCCACTATTCTCACCATGGCCTGTTATAGCGCCACCATCGGGTCAACTTTTGCATAACACATTTTTGGAACAAAATGCCTCAAATCATGCATGCAGCGTCCGATTGCGTCAGTAACGTCAAAGAGACCACTGCCTGTGATCTTGACATTTTGTACTTTTATAGCCATTGTTTTATGGCTTGAAGCGAGCCCACAATTGTTTCGAAGGAACAATATTTTCTAGTTAAACTTTGTTTTTTTACAACAAGGGTTCATATTTTAGATTGTAATTAGATTTCTATCGACTTTGCCATTTTAGCTATTTAGATTTCAGTAGTTCGGGGCATGTGTACATTAAGTGGCTAAATATGTCTTCTTAGACACAATAAGGCAGCAATTTATTTACTACTATTTACAGTAACACTACTGGCCCCATAAGTCACATCGAGAGACAGCTGCTGCTCGATGCGTCCGCGTCACGGGACGGAGACGGGTCGGGAACGCACACTGGTCACATCTGCCCATGAAAGATTGTGGTGCATCTTGGGGATGGGCTATATGTGTCTGAAAAGACAGATTTAGCCACTTGTACACATGTCCCAACCACTGAAATCAAAATCAACGAAATTGCTAAAACGATAGAAAGCAGTAAACTAAACCATTTTACTCATCTTTACTTTTCTCCTAATTACAATCTAAAATATGAACCCTTGTTGTAACAAACCAAAGTTGTCCTTTAACACGTTATAATGGTTTTGTTTCATATTTTGTAATTATAAAATGATACATAATAATATTAATTATACTCTTGGTTTTGTCTGTTTGCAGTTCTAAATAAGGGCATCCCCCACATCTTCGCTATCACTCTGTTTGAGGATCACATCTACTGGACAGAGTGGGAGACCAAATCCATCTACAGAGCCAACAAGACTCATGGAACTAACATGACCAGGCTCATCAGCACCCCGGACAGACCAATGGACATCCACGTCTACCACCCCTATAGGCAGCCCGAGGGTCTGTACCTCCTATTGTTGCGACCGTCAGGGAGCATTTTAGTATGAGAAGCTCCAGCAGTTGTCCGTCTGTCACGCTAATCAACAACTGCTCAGTCAGCTGTTTCTGTTTGCGCCGCTCCTCACTGATTGCTCCCCCCCCCCCCACACACACACAGTCTTTTCCTGCAAATCAACAAATTATTGAGTACCTTAAATGAAACAGATTTGTTGACATGAGCTTGAAATCTGCATTTTAATTAACACAATACAGATAACAATTAGAATATTCATAATCCCTCAACACTCGCGAAGTATTTTTTGATGGTACAACAATATTATTTATTCATTTAATTGATACGATAGGCATAGAAATCAGCAGGAATACCTGCTTTAACTTTCATTTTCTAATACATATTCATAAATAAGGCCATTAATGAATGACTTTATTTTAAGATTCTTTATTTCCACTTTGAAATTGCTATATAAATAAAGTGTGGGGTCGCAAAAAAAACACATAAAATGACAAAAAGCCAGGTCTACAAATTAATTGGAATGCCCACATATGGAGGAAGACAGCCCACATGTGTGGTTGGTTCAGACAGGGATCTCCATGTATGAGCATGAAAGGGATTGTATGTATGATGTCAGATGTGATAGACGTCATAGGATTTTCACATAACGAATAACTGAGTAAGCATGTTTGGGGTCTCACAGCATATATCTCCATATACAGTACATGGATCTCCATTTATGGGTACCAGGGGTCTCTATGGTTACTGGTCCGATATACATCCCCGGCCAGATGGCCAAGACATGGCGCGACCTTGCCCTTGTCGCCCTGAGGTGTCTTACTAGTTAGTAGTAGTAGTAGTAGTCAACAGGGCAGGCATTTCAGGGAGGCCATGGCCGTCGTTGCCCCTCAGTTTGGCCTTGTGCCCCTCCAAAAAATGGCATGGCCTGTGGCCACAGTGGCCTTAATGCCCCAGCTGACTCTACCACTTTTTCCTCTGTCTCTGTCTTGCTAACATGTAGACACCAGTGTATTTTTCTTCTCATGTAGACCAGTTTCTTTTGTTGAGTCCCCACTCTTAAACCAATCCAGTATCTTTGATTGGTGCAGGGCTGAGCATGGATCAGATTGTAAATACCAATTTATTTATTTCACAGCAGGTAGTCTTTCAATGGACCAAAATCTTGTTTTATTTGATGGCCTTCTTTCCCTGGCATTTGGCCTTTGTGCCCTCAAACAATGAACAACACCAAAGGCCAAGTGGCCGTGCCCCTAAAATGACGAAATTCCAGGCCTGCTAGTCAGTGTTGGGAAAGTTCACTTTCAATATGAACTAGTTCAAATTCAAGTTCAAATCTTCAAAAATGAACTAGTTCATTTCATAATTCATAATTCCACATTTTGCTTACGTACTGTATCAACGCTCACAAGGTCAGCAAGTCTGCAGCTGGGTGCTATTGGAGCATTGAATGCAATGAAAGACGAGAGGACGGATGACCGCAGATGCCCGCGTGAACGCGATGACGAGCGTTCACGGACGTCAGAATGAATGCGTTCGACAATAACGTTCATCAAGCGGAAATAAAGAACGTTCAGTTCACGTTTGCCCAAAATATTAACGATTTCATGAACGATCGTTCATTGAACGCGTTCAGGTACAACACTGGTAGTAGTAGTAGTAGTAGTAGTAGAAGAGGTAGTAGCCATAGCAGTTGTTGTTTTTGTATTCTAACAGGTCTGGGTCATCGTATTCATTACATCTGTGCATGTTTAAATCCACCCTGCAGTGTCTGGTCATCCATGTCAGACCAACAATGGAGGCTGCAGTCAGCTGTGTCTGCTCTCACCTGGAGGAGGCTACAAGTGTTCCTGTCCCCACGACTCCTACTGGTCAGCTGACAACAAGCAGTGCATGTCCAACTGCACTGACAGCCAGGTGATTCTCCTTGGGTTCACTTGTGTTACGTTGTATGACTTTTTGGGCCCTTTTGTGCATCTTATTTTCAGGTCTTATGCTGTAATTAAAGGAAAATCCTGGACGAGTGCTTTTCTTACGGTAATCTGATGTTACAGAGAAGTAAGAAAAAAGATAGATAAGAGGAAAAAAAAACAACAGCAGTACAGTACCAATAAAGAGAAGGTGCATCAATAGAGGGGGCGAATAATATATAAGTATATATACATAAAGTGTCTTACAAAAAAGATACCGTAGCAGTCAATGCTAGTTAGTGCAACAATTATCTCACTGTCATTGTTAAACAAAGCAAAATACTCAGAAACTACCAACACAACCTAATAGTGCAATGTCAAAAATCAGTGCGAATCAGTCCTTTTCAATCGTCCGTTATGTGTCTCGTTGTACAGCTTAAGGGCAGTTCCAACTGAGACCTCCAGATTTCATCCGTTCGAATTTTTGCAGCAGCACATTGTTGACAAAACTCTCTGTGGAGATGTCTCCGCCATTATGAAGGACAGATGAATACATAAATAAATAAATAAAATGTCGAGCAACACAAATAAGCGATTTAGTTTAAAATCCCACTGCTCGCGGAGCTGCCGAGGAGTCGAGATGAAGTACTGATCATTGTGGAATATCATAACATCAGATTAACGTGGTGAAACTGCTAAATCAATAATTCTCCTTTAAAGCTATTATGACATGCTGTTTTCACCAAACATAAAAGTCTTTGTCCTGGTCCTTAAAACGTGTATTAAGTATGCGATAAGGTCTTGCTGCGTGGTCATTATGGCGTATCTGGACACGACGGGCTGATAATTCCCCTCGGCCGCCTCGGGGAATTATCAGCCCGTCGTGTCCAGATACGCCATAATGACCACGCAGCAAGACCTTATAGCACTTATTATCCGGCTAATAAATACAATTAATAATTTGACTCAAAACTAATAACAAAATGAAGTATTTCCTTGTTTACAGACGGCTGAAAGTGTTAAACAAGTGTTGCGCTGGGTGTCCCCCCACGGGTCGCCTTGGAAAACAAGGAAGTGCTGATCAAATAAATCCATTTTCTGTTACTACGTCGTCTATTTCTCGCCTCAAATGTTTTTAAAAACATTCTTGAGAGCAACATTTAGTTGTAAATGACGCTGTGTGTTTGTTTACATGGCTGACATGTTGGATACGGTACTAAATTCACACAGTGCATCCTGACTGCAGCCGGTGCTCTGTGCCGTTTATGAGCAGCGGTGAATGATAGAGCGGAGCGGTCATTATACGCCTATAATTCACCGCTGATTTCAGCACTCGACCAATCAGAATCAAGCATGCATTCAACCGAGACGGGTAATAAAATGTTTTAACTAAAAAAAGCCCCCCAAAAAATGCAAAGCCAAAAAAAAAAAGAAAAGAAAAGTGATGACAGTTAAGTCATATAACACTACCATCTTATGCGCAATCACTATTTTGCTAGTTGCACTGAACATGAACGATTATTGCTTAAGACTTGCCAGCATATTTAACGCCTGGGGGAGTGTCATAAGTTAATTTATGGGCACTATTATTAGTATCTGTATTTTGCCCCTTGACATAACAAGACTCACTGCATAGCGCTAAGATGCGGTAAGACCCGACTGCGTCCAAAATCAGTATCTCGTCCCCTACTCCCTATACTCTATTTGGGGATCCAGATGTAGTGGGCTATAGGTCGCACAGTTAACTCTTTTAGTGCCAGCCGTTTTTCTAATTGGGTGGGTTGCTGTGCCAGCCATTTTCTTGCCATTTTCTTACCATTTTGGCCCAACTTTGCAGAGCCACAGAGAATCCAAAAACATTCATATATGAGTGAATGTCATTCCACATATAGATTAGGAAGTCCTAAGCTCAGGGTCGAAGACCCTGAGCTTTTATCTTGTATAGTTTTTTAGTTAGAAGCCCCACAGTGAAGCGCGTTTTCCCTCAAAATGTCCCCTGGGAATTAGTTTTCTAGTTAGAGCCATTTGAAAAAAGGAAAATGTATGAAGCTGTACTGACTGTATGCAGTCAGTTACAGCTTCATGCAGCACACCATTGGACAGCTTATGTTGTTTTCTCTTACTCCCGAAAATTTGGAGTTTGGATCTTGGCTACTTTTGTCACAGTATGTGATAACGTGCGGAGACGCACGCTGACTTTAGTTCAACTTGGCTGCATTCATAACATCTAAAAGGCCCCCACCAGATGGCAGTGCTGTCTGAGTGAACACAAACATCACACTGTGTGCAGTCTGTCAGGAGGCCAGCAGGGGCACAACACTTCACTCTCACTGTGACACTGTGACATGCACACGCACACACACACACACACACACACACACACACACACACACACACACACACACACACACACACACACACACACACACGTGCACACACGTGCACACACATGCACAAAAATGATAAATGGTGTATTTTTAGTTTTGACTGTCAAAGAAGATAGCAGGGGGACATTGTGACTCTGTGTCACATGCACACGCGTGCGCACACACACACACACACACACACACACACACACACACACACACACACACACACACACACACACACACACACACACACACACACACACACACACACACACACACACAATATACGTTCAACTTTTTTCGTTCACTCTCATATCATCATGACCCTGTCATGACACATATATTTTATCCTCTGAACTGTTCACACAAACCATCAATTCAAAGTATTTCTATCTAGGTCGTCCTCAGACGAGCCCTCCATCCATTTACTACAGCACTAAGAATATTGAAATGTTATTTGCAGACCAGATTTGAACTCGCAAACTTGCGATCTAAAGCTCACGTATCTACCAATATTGCTACTTGAACTCAAACTTTACATCGTCTTAGCTTGACTGGGAATGAGAGAGAGAGAGATTATGGGCTCACATTGGCAACTTTGCAAAAAGTAGTTACCACAAACACATTTGTATAGCGTTCACATGTTCAGGTATATATAAACACACATAATGCAATCTATGTGTGTATCTATTACATATTACAATCACATGTTTATGATTCAATAGCGTTGGTAGAGCCCTCACCTCTCATGCGCAAGATTACAAGTTCGAGTCTGGTAAAAAAATTATCTTATTAGACTGGCCTTGCCTGGGCCCGTCCTGAACTTGACCCTTCTTGAGCTCCAAGCTCTTGTGAGCTTGGATGGCAAAGAGAGCAGAACAGACATTTGCATGTATTTCACAATAGTAAAAACTGCTGCACCTCTTCCTATCTGGGCTTTGAGAATTCAGTGTATGAATAACAGTGGTTGCTGAGTGTAAATGCATTTTGAGGAAAAGAAAAATTATACCATTTGTTCGAAAAGTGCACCCTGTATATATATATATGTAACGGAGATGATCTGAACTTCCCCACCCGGCTTCGTACCCGGGTCTCCCACGCGAAAGTCCAATAACTTAACCACTAGACCAAAGAGTCATCTTTTGTGATCTGGGGGAGATACTAGACTTTTGAGGCTTCAAGGCTGGGGCTGCGACTCTCTCCGTCACACATATATATATATATATATAAAAACTCACAATGTGACATAGCCCATTGTAAAAAATGCACATTGTAAAGCGCTAAAAGCACATAAACGCGCTGTATAAATGCACAATTTATCATTTACCATTTTCAGGTCTACAAGCTCACAACGCGTCGCAGCTCACAACGCGCGACGCGTTGTGAGCTTGTAGATCGGCTATTTTACAAGATTGATCAATGATATTTTCTACAAGCTCACAACGCGTTGCGCGAGGCTACTAAATGGTAAATGGTGCATTTATATAGCGCTTTTATCCAAAGCGCTTTTACATAGATTGTGCATTACATTCGAGAGACAGCCGCTGGCCGCCGCGTCCACGTCCATGGACGCGGCCGTGGACGCGTCCATGGACGCGGACGCGAAAAAAACGTCCGTGGACGCGAGGCCGCGTCCACGGACGCAAACGGCCGGCCGTCCCGGCCGTGGACGCAGCCGTGGACGCGGCCGTGGACGCAGACGGCCGTGGACGCGGCCGTGGACGAGGCCGCGGACGTGGACGCAAACGGCCGGCCGTGGACGAGTCCATGGACGAGGCCGCGAAAAAAAGGCAGCGAAAAAAGAAAAAAAAGGTGTCTATTGTATGTATTTTTTGATGGAGAATTCAAATATGACCTTCTTTTTTGCATAGGACAACTCTAACCTGCATCAATTGGTATTTTATAATTGCCAATTGTACCCTATCCATCTGAAAAACAAATTGGATGTCTATTGTATGTATTTTTTGATGGAGAATTCAAATATTACCTTCTTTTTGGAATAGGACAACTCTAACCTGCATCAATTGGTATTTTATAATTGCCAATTGTACCCTATCCATCTCAAAAACAAATTGGATGTCTATTGTATGTATTTTTTGATGGAGAATTCAAATATTACCTTCTTTTTGGAATAGGACAACTCTAACCTGCATCAATTGGTATTTTATAATTGCCAATTGTACCCTATCCATCTCAAAAACAAATTGGATGTCTATTGTATGTATTTTTTGATGGGGAATTCAAACGTTACCTTCTTTTCTAGATAGGACAACTCTAACCTGCATCAATTGGTGCATCAACCTACTATCTATCTATCTATCTATCTATCTATCTATCTATCTATCTATCTATCTATCTATCTATCTATCTATCTATCTATCTATCTATCCATCCATCTATCCATCCATCTATTTATTTATACTTCACCTTTAGTCCAGAAGAGAGTTCAGCATCAGGAACTTGCACACATGGAACTGTGTCATGACTGTGTCATGGAGCTAAAACAGGGCTATGTTAAATACTCAAAATGACTCTGATGGACCAATCAGGGTGGTGGTGGGGGGAGGGATCAACAATAGACAGAAACTGGATAATGCTTTGTTAACTGTCCCACCTAAGTCCCTGCTAGTCTGAACAAACATCACCTTCCCTCTCATAACACTACTACTACTACATTTATATAAAGCTGCTCTTGCATTTGAATTCAAGTCTGACACAAGTTAAGGTTAACTTAGGTAGTATTTCATTTTGCTGGCTTTTAGGGTCTGTGTGTGAGTGTGTAGGCTCACAAATTATTATAATTGTCATTAAGTGACTCTATCTATCTATCTATCTATCTATCTATCTATCTATCCATCTATCCATCTATCCATCTAGTTATTGTGTGCCTTTTCTTGTAGCTAAAGAGTCCATTTGTTCACTAGACATTAAGTCAAGGTTACTATTTTGAGTTGAAGCTAAGTGTTTTATTGCTTTGTGGTTTAACATGATTTAAAAGGCAAATTCATTGTTATGGTTACTTTAGAAGACTGCTTTTGCATTCATGAGTTAAAAAGAGAGCCAAGCTAATTTAAAGAGTTAAGTTAAAGGAACACAAAACATGACCTAACTCGCTGCCATTGGACAGACAGTTACAACATAGGCCTACTCTTATCTTTCACAGAACAGACAATTATCATTTGTTTTATCTATTTGAGACTATGTAGCTGCTCTATGGGAAATAGAGCATTATATCAGCCTATTCAATTGATAATGACCAATGGGTGCCAGTTTCTAAGTAGTTAACCATATTAACATAACAATATATGTGGCCTAGACATGGATATTGCCCAATCAACTCGTAATCTACAGAAATGTCCACCACATCACACAGTATAAAACTTAGTAGGCTCAGTGGATTCACCTATGTTAAATCATGTCAGGTTAGTTTGGTTCAAGGTTCAAGTATAATAATTTATGAGACAAAAATGTAAACAGCACAAATGTACAATCACATCTCGGCTAGAATGATAACATAAAGTCCTGACTACTCCTTGTTATTGTGGTCCTAAATACTACAATGATTAGTTTGGATGCATTGCTTCTATCATGTCCAATTAAAAATAAATACATTACATACATACAGAAATCTGCCTTCTCCTGTATTGTATTAGTGACATTCATTATAAATAGTAAAATAACAGGACAGAGCAAAAAAGACCTCTGTTGTGTCTTTATCTGATCACATGCAATCAGACACTCACACTGCACAGCAATATATAAACTTTATTACAGGCTCAAGGCCCACAGGGTAAGAAGACAATACATTACAAAGATAATAATTTAAAAAAACAACAACAGAGAGTACATTCACAAAGCCCCACCGGAGCTAAAGAGGCACTCATGCCACTCATGCCAGTGTCCACTAATGGTAGACGTGTACCTGACAGAGCTACATCCAGGGTCTGTCATCAGTCTCTGGAACAATCTGAAACAATGTATCTTTCCTGTGGCTGTTATAATGAACACAAACAGATCAGAAAGTAATTTAACATACAACAATGTAAGGGATTCCTTTCTATTAAAAGCAAAATCATAACTGGGTCAAAGTTGCTTGGTTCTCCCCATATAAAGGCATGTAGGTAACAGTAACATGATATTATGTCATGAATGATAAAAGTAATGTTTAAACACTTTGATGTGTGTGAGTTTATCTGGAGACTTACTCAGTCTGTGACTTACAGAGATCTTGATGGTCTTTGGGTTCCACCCGTTCATCAGAATTGCCGCTGGTGCCGTCTAGAGATTTCATCTTCACTTGAAGTCTGGAGTCTATTATGTACAGTGTATTCTGGACAGTTGTGGACACTCTGCAACTAACCTAACCTAACACACACTATGTGTTAATGTTGATCAATATAATAATGTAAAAATAAAAAGTTAAGTAGACCTAAGTAAGAAATAGTAAATACATTGTAATAATACATTGAAGGGGAAAATGTAGGAAAACAAATGCAACTCAGCATTGAATTTATGGCAAACATTTTGCTAACCCTTTCCAAATAATATACAATTAAGAAGTGGGATGTTACACTTAGTAAGAGAAAGAATTAATGAAATATTACATTTTTAAAAAGCTAGAAGACTCACCTATTATAGTAACCATGTGAATTGCTAATAATGTTATGGGTCAGATGTGTAAAGATCTATCACATTGTATTGTTCTTTTCAGACTCAACAATAATAATGATGATGTTACTTAAATGCTGATCAATGTGTGAATCTGGCTCTTATCAGGTGTGTGTTTTCTCTCCCTGTCCTGTGCTGTCCTCAGTTAAACCAAGACAGTGCTGTTGTGACCAATGTGGAAAAAGCCTTCAGCTCAATTTATTATCTCAAAGTAGACCAGAGAATTCATACCGGAGTGAAGCCATTCAGCTGTGAACAATGTGGGAAGTATTTTGCTCGGTCTGGACAATTAAAAGATCATAAGCGTTCACATACTGGAGAGAAACCTTATTGTTGTGACCAGTGTGGGAAAAGATTTGTTCAAAAGGGGATTTTAAAAGAACACCAGAGAATTCACACTAGAGAGAAGCCCTATTGCTGTGACCAGTGTGGGAAAAGCTTTACTCGATTGTCTTATCTCAAAATACATGAACGAATTCACACAGGAGAGAAACCATACAGCTGTGTCCAATGTGGGGAAAAGTTCAGTTTAATGGCTGCTCTGAAAGTACACCAGAGATTTCACACCGAAGAAAAGCCTTACTGCTGTGAACACTGTGGCAAACGTTTCACTGTAAAATCTAGCCTCGTACAACACAAGAAGATTCACACTTGAGAGAGACCTTACTGCTGTCACCAATGTGGGAAAAGGTTCACTCTGAAGACGGCTCTGAAAAGACACCTGAAAATCCACACTGGTGAGAAGCCATATACTGCTGTGTCCAGTGTGAGAAAAGGTTCAGTGATATGCATCATCTCAAAGCACACCAGAAAAATCACACTGGAAAGAAACCTTATTGCTGTGACCAGTGTGGAAAGAGCTTTCCTAGACTGGAACATATCAAAATACACCAACAAATTCACACCGGAGAGAAACCTTATATCTGTAACCAATGTGGGGAAAGCTCTGTCAGGTACACGTCTACCGTTAGAGGACACTGGCATGAGTGCCTCTTTAGCTCCGGTGGGGCTTTGTGAATGTACTCTCTGTTGTTGTTTTTTTTAATTATTATCTTTGTAATGTATTGTCTTCTTACCCTGTGGGCCTTGAGCCTGTAATAAAGTTTATATATTGCTGTGCAGTGTGAGTGTCTGATTGCATGTGATCAGATAAAGACACAACAGAGGCCTTTTTTGCTCTGTCCTGTTATTTTACTATTTATAATGAATGTCACTAATACAATACAGGAGAAGGCAGATTTCTGTATGTATGTAATGTATTTATTTTTAATTGGACATGATAGAAGCAATGCATCCAAACTAATCATTGTAGTATTTAGGACCACAATAACAAGGAGTAGTCAGGACTTTATGTTATCATTCTAGCCGAGATGTGATTGTACATTTGTGCTGTTTACATTTTTGTCTCATAAATTATTATACTTGAACCTTGAACCAAACTAACCTGACATGATTTAACATAGGTGAATCCACTGAGCCTACTAAGTTTTATACTGTGTGATGTGGTGGACATTTCTGTAGATTACGAGTTGATTGGGCAATATCCATGTCTAGGCCACATATATTGTTATGTTAATATGGTTAACTACTTAGAAACTGGCACCCATTGGTCATTATCAATTGAATAGGCTGATATAATGCTCTATTTCCCATAGAGCAGCTACATAGTCTGAAATAGATAAAACAAATGATAATTGTCTGTTCTGTGAAAGATAAGAGTAGGCCTATGTTGTAACTGTCTGTCCAATGGCAGCGAGTTAGGTCATGTTTTGTGTTCCTTTAACTTAACTCTTTGAATTAGCTTGGCTCTCTTTTTAACTCATGAATGCAAAAGCAGTCTTCTAAAGTAACCATAACAATGAATTTGCCTTTTAAATCATGTTAAACCACAAAGCAATAAAACACTTAGCTTCAACTCAAAATAGTAACCTTGACTTAATGTCTAGTGAACAAATGGACTCTTTAGCTACAAGAAAAGGCACACAATAACTCCACACCGGGGCCGGATCTAGGCATAGGCAAGGGGGGGCAATGCCCCCCTAAATGCCCTGTCTGCCCCACCAAACATGATGGCATGCAAAAATCAAAAATCGGCCGGTATGATATCAAACCGGCCGCATCGGTGACCGGACGGTCACTGACATGCTCTGGACTAATTTAAACATTAGCAAATAGCAGCCAGTCTACTTAGTGGCAGCCTACAGTACAACAGAATACAGATGATGCTGATTACCTTTGCAATGTAAGGATATATTCCATAATCCTGTGTCAATGTAGTCTCAAAGAAGAAGGAAAAAAAAAAAAGCATCGCAAGGCTTTCCTGCCTCCAGTCCAGACGGTCCATGCAGAACGAGTTTACTTTCACTTTCATTTAACAGAAAGCAACAGCATTGCAAAAGCTGTTGCAAGCGACAGAAAAAGCCATCCTATAAATGTCCCTTTATTTTAGCCAGTTTCAAAGGAAAACCACCTCCCGTTTCTCTGTTGTTGGAAAAAAAAAAGTCAGTTCACTTTGCGTGGTGTCACTGTCATGTGTGTCTGTCCACACGCTGGATTAATCAATGCATGTCCAGGTGAAGCCTGTTAAAGGTCGTTATAGTATCCTCCGATAGTTTCACAAAGTACATTAAGCAACAGAAATGTATTATGTAACATTTTAAGTCCCTTACAGAGGTTTTACAACCCAAAACAACAGGAACAGCCAGGGTCATGAGGTAATATTTTGCCCTTAAATATTTGAAAGGAAGGAATAGACTAGAGTCAGACTACTGTGACACAAGGTAAATTTCTCACCTTGAAGACAATGAATGCAACCATATTTATTTTCGCTTTTAAGACAATCGTTTTGCTTGTTAAAAAATATTTATTCAATAATAATATTATTAATAATATTTGAAATAAATGATCTCAATATGTATACCAATAATTTTAAAATAAAGGTTTTGCCATAATCATGCAGCTCTAACAGTGACACAGACAGAAGCAATGGCACAGCAATTATACAATATATACAATAGTATGTATTTTTAACTTTAGGTGGCATAGCTCAGGGGTAGAGAAACTGGTATTAGAGCATGAAGGGTATAAATCCCGAAGGGTTCCCAGTTCGAATCCGGGCTCCCCCTGAGTTAATGTCGAAGGGTCCTTGGGCAAGACTCTGAACCCCTAATTGCCTCCGGTGAGTAGGTTGGTGCCTTGCATGGCTTCCTCCGCCACCGGTGTATGAATGTGTGTGTGAATGGGTGAATGTAATGCACAAGTAAAGTGCTTTGGATTTAAAGCGCTATATAAATGCACCATTTACCATTTAGGCCTTACAGTGAATGATCAGCTGGCATCAATATTATATCCATATCATATTAGACTGGATATTGTCTGTGATTTTGGATATTGTACTTTTGTGATTGATTTGGCATTAGTGTTCTTCTAGCTTATTGGTACTCAAATTGAAGTATGTCTTGTAGGCCTACTTGGCCTGAAAAAAGGGTATTGGAGCAACCCTATTTTCTAGTTCATAGCTAAAGAAATCGGTATCGTATCAGTTTTGGCAGGTCAGACCTTCATAAAACCGGTGGATCGGTACCGGCCAAGAATTTTGCAATCAGTCCATCTCTACTAGAATATATAGAGACAGAGAGAGATAGGTGTAAGACCTGTTGTTTGTAATGCGTGTTATAGGTATAAGTGTGCCAAAATGCTTTGTTTTTTATGCATTTCGGGTGTTTTAGGGGGTTTGATCCCCCCATTTTTTTCCGCCCACGCCTAACGGCGTGGGCTGGAGGTGCCCCCCTATCATTTCTTGCTGCCCCACCTACTACTAAAGGCTAGATCCGGCCCTGCTCCACACAACTGAGTTTTATATAGAAATAAATATTTATAGAAAATGTAAACAGTAAGTATAAATAAATAGATGGATAGATGGATAGATAGATAGATGGATAGATAGATAGATAGATAGATAGATAGATAGATAGATAGATAGAGTCACTTAATGACAATTATAATAATTTGTGAGCCTACACACTCACACACAGACCCTAAAAGCCAGCAAAATGAAATACTACCTAAGTTAACCTTAACTTGTGTCAGACTTGAATTCAAATGCAAGAGCAGCTTTATATAAATGTAGTAGTAGTAGTGTTATGAGAGGGAAGGTGATGTTTGTTCAGACTAGCAGGGACTTAGGTGGGACAGTTAACAAAGCATTATCCAGTTTCTGTCTATTGTTGATCCCTCCCCCCACCACCACCCTGATTGGTCCATCAGAGTCATTTTGAGTATTTAACATAGCCCTGTTTTAGCTCCATGACACAGTCATGACACAGTTACATGTGTGCAAGTTCCTGATGCTGAACTCTCTTCTGGACTAAAGGTGAAGTATAAATAAATAGATGGATAGATAGATGGATAGATGGATAGATGGATAGATAGATAGATAGATAGATAGATAGATAGTAGGTTGATGCACCAATTGATGCAGGTTAGAGTTGTCCTATCTAAAAAAGAAGGTAACATTTGAATTCCCCATCAAAAAATACATACAATAGACATCCAATTTGTTTTTGAGATGGATAGGGTACAATTGGCAATTATAAAATACCAATTGATGCAGGTTAGAGTTGTCCTATGCAAAAAAGAAGGTCATATTTGAATTCTCCATCAAAAAATACATACAATAGACACTTTTTTTTTTTTTTTTCGCTGCCTTTTTTTCGCGGCCTCGTCCATGGACTCGTCCACGGCCGGCCGTTTGCGTCCACGTCCGCGGCCTCGTCCACGGCCGCGTCCCCGGCCGTCCGCGTCCACGGCCTCGTCCACGGCCGCGTCCACGGCCGGGACGGCCGGCCGTTTGCGTCCGTGGACGCGGCCTCGCGTCCACGGACGTTTTTTCCGCGTCCGCGTCCATGGACGCGTCCACGGCCGCGTCCATGGACGTGGACGCGGCGGCCAACGGCTCTTGCTGTTACATTCACCCATTCACGCACACATTCATACACCGGTGGCAGAGGAAACCATGCAAGGCAGTGAAGGCCCAACCTACTCAAGGCAAACTTCAAATAAAGTCTTCAATCAATCAATCAAAACCAGGAGCAACTAGGGGTTCAGAGTCTTGCCCAAGGACTCTTCGACATTAACTCAGGGGGAACCCGGATACGAACTGGGAACCCTTCGGGAACCCTTCGTGTTCTAATAACGGTTTCTCCACCCCTGAGCTATGCCGCCCCTGCTACTTAGAAGTTCTGACAAAGCCAAAATAGCAGATCTACAAGCTCACGTTGTGTTAGTGATAGGCAATCTCGTTCATTTCAGTGAACGGATCATTTCACGTTCCCCTGTGTTCTATTTGTCTGTCATTCAATGTTATATGAGATACTTCAATGGTTTCCAGTGGAAATAAGCTTAGGCTTTTGCTTTTCATGGATCACCAGTGAACTGTACCGTCATGAAACTGTACCTTTTCCTATGCAAACTTCTAATAAAGTCTTCAATCAATCAATCAATCAAACCCCCCTGCCAGCCAGGGGGGAGGGGCGGGAGGGGACGGGTGATCCACGTAGGCTACACTTTGAACATTTCATTTCATTTCATTTATTTTTGTTTCGCACATGTAGTGTACATTACAGTTATATTATATTTATACTCAGAATTTCAATATTTTACAGTACACACACATGAACGAAAAGGAGCAAGCAGAAGAATAAATTCTTATAAATACCTGCCCCCTATTCAAAAAAATATATATATACTAATGATCGGCATATACAGCCTGCATGTTCATGCCTTGAGAAGTGTAAACAAAACCAATCTGAACCAAACAAAAAACAACAAAAGCAAAAAAACAACGATGCTGCCACCTGGCAGTCAGATGAACATATTACAACGTCTCAGTCACAACGTCTCTATGTCCTCCTCAGGCTCATGACAAACAATCTACTTTGTCTTTGAATGAATGTCATCACCTTCATAGTCTATAGTCATTGTCTAACACAGTTAGAAGAAAAAGAATAGCTAGGTTGACGCGATACTTGACCCGCGTCAACCATGCGTTTTTTTATACAAGTTTGTATAAAAAAAACGTGCGATTGAATTCAACAGGATCAATAGTCTCAATAGCTCTGGTCCATAGCGTTAGCGATAACAGCGTGCAGTGCTGTGCTACAATGATTATTATGTTTATGCTATTCAGTCAGTTAGTAAACTTTTTGGTTACCACCGCGCTCTGACTACTGGTGCGGTATCCCTTTAGATCAACATGTAGAAGGAGGAGAATGGATCGCACACAGTGAAGAAGCACACACTGAAGAAGGCTTACAGCCGAAACGTTTGTTTCTCATCCATGCAAATGCAACAATAAAGAAAAAACAACTCTTGCCACTGTGCGATCCATCCTCCTCCTTCTACATTCAGTCAGTTAGAAACCCACTTGTGTTTAGTAGTGTACCTGTATCCATATGCATGCGGGTCCACCGCCACCAGCTTCAACGGCCGTAGCGTAGATGATATCCGAGCTGATCGTGAAATCCACAGACGAGCAAAACTCCGGGGGTCCGCAGCCGACTACGGGCAGGTATTCCGACACATAAAACTAACCCTAACCCCCTAGTAACCGGCGAACGCGACCACGACGCCGTTGGTTCTTCAACAAGCAATCTGAGTTCACACGCAGTTCCCAGGGGTGGGGGCTGCCAGCAGTGGCGTCAGTTCAGCAAAAGCTAAGGTATGGCGACATGACTGGTGTCTTGCACGCACGGTCGCGTGCCCTCACGCGCATGCAAGACACCAGTCATGTTGCCATACCTTAGCAACAGACACAATGAAAAGTACATGTTATTATTTCCCCTGTAGCCAAGGGATGGCAGCTGCTATAGCTTGCCATACCCAATTGACGCCTCTGGCTGCCAGAGCCGAAAGCCGTGCTGCGTGCACCAGGAAATCAACCATACATTTGTATAATATACAATAAAAGGCAGAGAAATGGGCAGTTATCCTTGATTGTATAGAGGATTCTAAGTGATCACATGCTCACTGGATGTCCTAGGCACATGGAAAACATCGCAAAACAACAGATCTTTGTCAGATTAAAAATCAAAATGTGATTTTTCAAAAAAAGAAAAAAAAAAGAAAAAAACCCGAACATGTTCGGTTTTTGTATTTCTTAATACGTTTTAATAAACCGAACATGTTCGGTTTTGGCACTAGATGAGACAGTTAAAACACCAGCGCTCACAGCGCTGGCTGTTGGAGCAATACATAATTAACTCCCAAATGATTGTGGATTGTAAATAACTTACAAATATGATGCAGTCATTATGAAAGATAGGCCTATATATTACGAGGTGTTTATTTTTCACAATTCAACAAACAAATGTTTTATAAATAATTTGTTTTTAATTCATGGATAAATGAATGAAAAACATAATTCATGGATGAATGAATGAACAAATAAATAGGTTAATAAAAATATGTTTGTTACGTTTGCTCAGCAACTGGCTAGCTACGTAGCCTCCTGCCCCAAAAAAGCCCTGCAGTGTGCGTGTGCGCGTGCACACTGCATGCGCATGCTCAAAGTGCGAGGCAGCGCACTGCATTGTAGGGAGGCAGCGCTCGACTAGTAGTAGTGACCATCGGCTTTACCCTACAAATCCAAATCCAGATGGATTGTGGGATAGTGGAGTCCACTATATTAGGGTACAATATTGCTCACTACACAGTCGGACACTTCTTAAAAAAAAAAAAAAAAAAAAAAAAACGTTTTACTGTGTAGCGATGTGCACAGATTACTGCGTGGCCACTCCACCACGTCTTAAGCTAAGACATAAGACCTGGCTGTAATTGAGATGTTCATAATAGAGGCCCCATGTCTCATGTCTGGTTTTGATACATGTCTGATTGTCTCTCCCATCAGTTTGCCTGTGGGAACTACAAGTGCATTCCGCTCTCATGGAAATGTGACATGGATGATGACTGTGGGGACCAGACAGACGAACCTACAGACTGCGGTGAGTGGAGACCAAAGCATATAGTCATGCTTTATTACAGTCATTAGTTACTACTGCATACTCCAAAGTTCTTTGACAGTTTCCAACACCTGTATCCTAACATGAAATGAACAAAACTCCTCAATGGGTTAACCAATTACCAATGACTTGGACAGCCCATGACTTGGACATGGGCATTGACAAATGGCATTTGCTAGGAGTAATGGTCACAACTCGATACACAACTAGATAACTAGCACATTCATATGAATTCATGCATTGCTGTCACAAGCAACGATGGGTGTAGTTGGGTTGGATTTTACATGTTAATCACAGAAGAATCTTTAAGACCAGTGAGTTTCACGTGGAAAAAAATGTAAACTTCTACTTTTTTTTCTTTCAAATTTAAAACTGATCAAAATGACCTGAACAGAAGGGTTAAACAGATCAAGTCCATTGCTGAGAAGTGGGCTTGCTCATTCCATTACTTACTGTAACTATGCATAAACGTGGGGTGGGACTACGTGGCTGGGATTTCAGTTCCTTCTTTCTTTTTCTCAAAATGATTTGTGGTTTGTTAGAATGTGTCTTTCCAAGTTCCCTTTCTTCACTTTCCATGCACACTCTTTTTTTTCTTGTGACCTTTGTAGCCAAACTCTAATAAATGGTTGATTGATTGATTGATAGATTGATTGATTGATTGATTGATTGATTAAATGACACCAGTGACATGATTACCAGCATCTTCAAATGTTTAAAGCCATCAAAATGTAATAGATTGTGCTTTTGCACTGAATGGCATTGGGTGGTAATGATTGGGCTTTCGGTCAAGTGTTGACCCAAGTGTTGACCCCCCCCCCCCCCCCCCCCCCCCAGGACACGTCCATTGCTGAGAAGTGTGCTTGCTCTTAACTGGGATTACTAATAACGTAACTTGGGTCTACATGGCTGGGATTTCAGTTCCTTCTTTCTTTTTCTCAAAATGATTTGTGGTTTGTCAGAATGTGTCTTTCCAATTTCCCTTTCTTCACTTTCGATGCACACTTTTCAGCAAATTCAGCAAATTATTCCCCATTCAACATCTTTATACAGTACGTCTTTTTTTCTTGTGATGTTTGTTTTTCAAACTTTAATATATGATTGATTGATTGATTGATTGATTGATTGATTGATTGATTGACTGATTGATTTTGAATCCATGTCAGCCAGTTATCCAAAAGATAATTTTCACCTGTAGTCCCTGAGCAGTGGTGATACGGTACAATACAAAATAGACATATTAATACATACGGGACAAGTAAACTTACTGTATGTCGTACAGGAGACAGAATCATTACAGTAAAATATGAAAATGACACCAGTGAAAAATAGATAATTATTGCATGATTTAGTCTCGCGTGGCCAGAGTGTTGACTCCCGCGATTTGGAAATGCTCCCGTCATACACTGTCTGGGGTAACGTAAGAAGAACGATGAGTATCCGGTTAAAGCCCCACCCGGTGTTAACTCCATAGACAGAAAAAGTACAGAACTATGGCACCACCTCTTTAAAGGGAAACTAGGTAACGTTAAGCCTATATATGTATGTATGTATGTATGTATGTATGTATGTATGTATGTATGTATGTATGTATGTATGTATGAATATGTTCCCTCTGGCAGCCACTACAGTTGTGCTGGGGTGTTTCCTTGCAGAAAGACACATCCATCTGGACGTATTTTGGTTTTGTTCCACTGTTTATGTTGACATTAATCCCTTGGAGGGATGTTTTTGTCAGGGGGAGCTGGCCAGAGCTCTTGTGAACTGAGGTAATTGATTGGGCCATAAAAGTGTCAAGTGCTCGTTAGTGATCTCTCTTATCAATGAAAGCATCACAGACAACTACCTGTTTGATGCCTTTCATAGAGTGGGAGGGGGGAATGTGTTTGTACACACATAGACTTAGCTTAGTTTCCCCTTAGAGGTAAATTAACTAATTCTATATTCTCTAGACATGAAGCCCTTCCTCATCTTTGTCAGTGGCACCCATCTTATGAAGGTGGACTTGAACGGCTCCAAGAGCAAAGCGCTCAAACAGGTGAAAACCATTAGCAACACATCCTACTGTATACTATATTCCACACATATATAATGCCAGAATGTATTCCTGTTTAGAGACTAACACAACTGCTGTGGTGTGACAGGACTTGACGAATGCAGTGCCGGTGGCTCTGGACTTTGACTATCGGCAGCAGATGATTTACTGGACAGATGTGGGCTTGGGCACCAAAATGATCAGTCGCATGCACATCAATGGCAGTGACATCCAGGTCAGTGTGACAATGACAACTATGAGGACAGATGACAGGGAAGGGAAACTATATTCAAAAGACAAGGAATCGTGTTTACCACTATCGTTTTGACCAGGATATAACAGGCGTGATGGTGGTGTGAATTGTGTTTTAAAGCAATACAGACCAAGATTCTCAGTTGAGTTGATTTATTCTGGATTATGGACAATGGCAATCGTAATGAAAAACGTGATCACTGTGACTCGGCTGTTACCATGGTGGAAACGCATGCGCAGTACAGTCATCTCCAAATTTGGGCACTATTTAGAAGGCTATCACTGATGTCAGCAGCATGTGTGTGTATCAGACATATCAGACATTGGACAGATGGACATTCGGTCGGATGGTATTTAGTTAACTAAATCTAGACTAACAATTAAACATTTCAGATGACTAAAATATGACTAAAGCTTAGCATTGACATATCTAGAAAAAAATAGTCAGGACCCCAAATGCCAAAATGTGATTTGTTTAAGCATTTTTGAGGAAAAGTACTTGTGTTATTTCTATATGATTTTTACGTGCAGTATCCATTTCTGACATATGCCGAGTGCTACGAGTCACTGTGCTGTCATAAATTGAGTAGTTAGTGAATGTAATATCACTTAAACCCAAAGAAAAAATGATGCATACGGTAGCTTGTGAGCTAGTTCAGGCAGAATACCTCGAGAGGTTACACACATCTGCATTTATATGTGGGTGTATACAGTGTTATGCAATTCCCTGGCTTGTTAATCTGCTGAACAATTGGGCAGTTATTTAAGCTCACTTATAAGTCTGTGTTCCTTCTGTGTATGTGTCCCTGGTTAGTTGTTATGCACTGTTTGCTCCCACCAACACCCCAGCACCACCAGTGGGCTCTGCTATTAGTTCTGTTCCCCATAGGTGGTTGTTATCGTATCTATGATGGTTATCTAATTGTACTGAACAGGGAGAAAACAATCACCAGAGCCTGAATGCCAAAATTAAATATTATATCCATTCTTGTATTCACTACTCACATTCTATAATAAATATTGGTTCATTCTATTAATGAGTTATTTGACTGAACTGAATATCTTCTGTGGAATTAACCATAGCCAGGTCTTCTCCTTTCTCATTCCCCTTGTGCCAAGGCATTCATTCTCCCCAGAGGTGATTGATAACCTTGGGTGCCAACTATTTAATGACCGTCAGCTGGAATGGTGGAATGTACACAGATTCCCTTGCATTATGCAATATAACACCATTAGCAAGAAGGTTTCTGCAGCTTCGTCGCTTACAACAACTGAATGTCTCAATGTATAAATAATGTCTGTAGAAAACAACAGGATTTAGGTTTACCATCTAATCATTATGGGATGGTAAACCTGGTTTACGCGACTACTTTTTCTTTGGTTAAGTAATGTCATCTAGGTTTATTATAGTAATAGATATAATTATGTTAAGCTCAGTGGTGAAAGTGAGCCGGAACGGCCGGAACCCCCGTTCCATTAAAACATTTGGGGCCGGAACGGCGTTCCGTTAAGAGGAGGAGAAAGCCAGGTGTCAAAATCCCATGTTAAATAACCAGCCACAAACGCACGTCCAGGAAGAAAACAATAGCCTATACTAAAGTCAGATTAACATACAGTAGGCCTACACAAGTGTTATACTAGTTATATTTTCTGATAAAGTGCTTCTATATTATTCCCGTGGGTTTGTGTTGGTCAGTGTAATCCTTCTGCTTCAGTATTTGTTTGACGCGGAGCCGAGAGACTAGAGGTGGGACGTTCGCGAACGAATCGAGTCTTTTGAACGGCTCTTTGAAATGAACGATAGGATTGGGTTCACAGTAGGGAGCCGTTCCTTTCTAATGAACAGTGGTGGGAAAAGTACTCAGTTACAGTTTCTTTACTTAAGTAAAAATATCAATACTGCAATCAATTAGGTCTATAAGTTGGGATTTGGAATGTTAATGTACTTGAGTAAAAGTAAAAAAGTATCAAAATGTACGTCTTATGAACGGCTCTTTGAAAGGAACGGATCCCAGAGATCCGGCTCACTTTAAAGAGCCATAAATCCCATCTCTAGGAGCGACCGGGAGGGACTCGTCGTGTCTTAAAGGGGCACTCCACCACTTTTCAACCTATGTTCATATAATTGGTCCTCACTCAAAAATAGCTTTTTTTTTTCTTCCTCAGAGGAGGGCTGTGGGCTGGTCAGAAACCGATTACCAATCCAGCTTATAGAAACTGCAGGCTTTCTATTCCTGAAAAGTTTCAATTTTAAAGTGGAAGCCATTGTTCTCACGATAATAAAAATCAAAATATCTTTTTCAAAAATATTGATTAATTTATTTTTTTTGTGAAAATGATGATGTCACAAGACGATGGAGACTTGGTCTGAGTAGAAAAAATGGTGACATTTTAGCATGAACATTAGTGAGGACCTATTATATGAAGACAGGTTGAAAAGTGGTGACAGGTTGAAAAGTGGTGAACTACTCCTTTAAGCTAGATGCAGAATAGACCAAAATGATTCTATTCTGCATCTAGCTTAAGGCCACATACTCGTTGGGAATGGGAGATGTAGTGGAGTAGAATTGGAAAAGTATTGGAAATACTCCAGTAAAGTAGGCTAGGCTATACTTAAAACCTTTACTTAAATACAGTAGGCTACTTTAGTAAATGTAGGCTACTTAGTTACTTTAGATAACTGTTATAATAATAATAATAATAATAATATATAATATTATCTGGAATTTATATAGAGCTTTCAAACATACTTTACATGTGTGTGGGGGCCTGGGGAGACAACAAATAAGAGAGCAGGATATGGTGACTTGACTAGGATAGAATAATGTTGCTCTATCAACATTTCTTTCTTTGTTGATGCTGCTACTGTATGTGTTTATGTGGATATACTAAACAAAATGTTGTTGTACAGTGACCAAAAACATCTTATCTTATCTTAGGTGATTCTGCTAGCCCTACTGCTTACCCTTCTGTATGGAACAACAATATGAAGAGGCTTATTATAGATATTTCCTTTAGGATTTCAATCATGTTTCATGTTACAGTAAGTGTAATGCCATTGCCCAATTCAGGTGTAGGACCTGTAGTGTTTTTTATTGTGTGTCTAACTGTGCCAAAATGCAGTTTTCTATGCATTTCAGGGGTTTTGGGGGGTTAGAGCCGGCCCCCAAATTTTTCCGGCTGCGCAGCTTCACCACGCGGCCAATTTTGGGACAGTTCCGGCAAGAATTTCAAACCACTTTCACCACTAGTTAAGCTCCTGTCAGCCATCTTGGATACAATCTTGAAAATGACACTTCAATTTTCCTAGATTGTTTGTATGTTCTGCCACCATTCACTTTTTGAAGAGCCCCGGAAGCCACGTGCGTGTGCATGTTGTGTAATCTAACAATTACAGGAAGGAGGTCAGTTTGTTTACAAACAGTCGCGGAACAAAAATCCTAACCGGGGCTGACCATCACGGATGATTGTAGCTGTGAAAAAGAGCGTCTCTCTGCCTTTTTGGCGTTATTTGCACTTTATTCAGAGTTACAGCCATTTTTGTTTACAGCATAGAATAGGAGTCAATGGAGAATGACGTATGCGTTCCTTTCTTTCACCATGCGTCTGTTGCCTGGTTACCATGGTAACCCTTAACTCGTCGGTGGACGAGTTTGGCGAGCGGGGCACCCAGTGTTGTATCAGTTTCTTTGGGTTTAAGTGATATTACATTTGCTAATTACTGAATTTATGAATTTAACAGTTACTCGTAGCACTCTAGACAAGTAGAATCATGAAGAAGGACATAGAGTCTGCAGTATGATTCCATTTCTGCACACTGGTTGAGCTCCATAAGTTTATTGCTGGTCAACGTTTCGAGTTTTTTAAGCATTTGGCGTCCTAACTATAAAGCATAAAACAAAAACAAAAAGGAAGCAATAAGACGTGAGTATATCCAGAGTGCATTTCTCATTTACAGGTCCTTCACCGCTTGAAGTCAACTAACACACCAGATGGTCTGGCTGTTGACTGGGTGGGAGGAAACCTATACTGGAGTGACGCAGAGCAGCACACCATAGAGGTGTCCAAACTAACTGGGGAACACCGAGTGGTACTGGTCAACACAGGCCTGGACAAACCACGCGCCTTGGCTGTGGATGTACGCTACGGGTAAGAGCACTGTGTTGAAATCGTGAATGCATGCATTAAATCATGCCATGTGAGTTGTCACTACTGTGTGGTTGATTATCCGAAGATTTCTGGAGCTCCTATGAGACAAATATATTACATATTTCACCAATTAGGCCTAAACAAATCCTAAATAAACAATGTTAAATGTATTATTATTATTATTACCCTTATAGTGTCTGCACCATACTTTTGCACATTGCATGTCCACTAGTACTGCACAGCACACTGCTGTATGCCAAATGTTTTCGTGAAAAGTGAACCTGATGCAGTGTCTCCCTGTCAGGTACTTGTACTGGTCCGACTGGGGCAACAACCCGCTCATAGGGAGGATGGGGATGGACGGCACCAACAGGAGCATCATCGTGAAGGATAAGATCGTCTGGCCTAATGGCCTGACGCTAGACTTCAACAATGATCACATCTACTGGGCCGATGCCAAGGAGGATATCATTGAGTTTGCCAACCTGGACGGAACCAACAGACAAACTGGTAACGCCCACGCACGCACACACGCACGCACGCTGCATGCACACTCACACACTTTTGTTTGTGTGTTGGGTCGTAAGACAATCAAAAGCTGATAGTCTTTGTTTGGATTATTCAGTTCACATCCTTTGACCAGGATGTAAATGAGACAGCAAGTCATTGGCCGGGTTTTCCAAAGCGATTTTTAGCCCATCGTAGCTCACACATGCTCGTAGAGAACAAGCCCCGACCGCCATGTTCTCGTGTTTACATGGGTTCGGGCAGAGCAACTTATTTACCCCCCTACAACTACACCAACATTCAGATTTCACAAAGAAAGTGCTTAATAATGTCTCACACCTGTCTAAATACGATACATCATTCTATAATTACCTGTATCCTCCGTGTTCTTCGATAAGAAGCCTTTTTATCCAATCGCTGTCTGTTTATCTGAATGGGGTTGGTGCGCATGGGGAACTTCAGGAAATACATGGGAAACAGAAAGTGAAAGTGAGTGTAAAGAACACCAAAAAGACCCACCTCATTTAGACAGAAGTTGTAGAAGAGAAGCTGTAAAGATAGAAGGGGGGGGGGGGGGGGGTCCATCTCAGCTCTATTTTATTAAACATGCTTGGTTTAAGTCTTACAGCAACATGTACATTGAGGTTTATACACTTTTCACCACCCACGCAAGCCAGATTTAGCCAAAAATTTACTGAAACAGAAAGCTCTGCAACAGTATCCACCTCTCTCAACACACAAGTGCAGAACATACAGTAGGGACAGTCCATGTCAGTTAATTATCCATGCATATCCAGAGATATATATTAAAACTAGACATAGCGTTTGCAACAAAACATACTAATGCTCAGGGGATGAAGAGAAAGCAAGAAAAAGCAGTAAGAACATTATTTACTTTTGTTTACATTCTTGATCCATTGTAACACACTTCATATCATCATATTGTTCTTAATAATACCACTCTTTTGATTTTGTCCGTCTTTAGTCCTGAGTCAGGGCATCCCCCACATCTTTGCTATCACTCTGTTTGAGGATCACATCTACTGGACAGAGTGGGAGACCAAATCCATCTACAGAGCCAACAAGACTCAGGGTACCAACAAGACCCGGCTCATCAGCACCCTGGGCAGACTAATGGACATCCACGTCTACCACCCCTATAGGCAGCCCGAGGGTCTGTACCAACTATTGTATGAAACACGCTGGCCAGAGAGTGACACGCACATATGCACGCACACGCACGCACGCACGCACGCACGCACGCACGCGCGCGCGCGCGCACGCGCGCACGCACACGCACACGCACACGCACACGCACACGCACACGCACACACACACACACACACACACACACTTTTTGTTAAATAACAGAAGTAGTAAACTGAGACTCCGGGTAAACTCAGTAGTGCTTTCGAGGCCGGACGTGACCAGACGCCATGTGGCCAATATATTTCCCACATGCACGCGCACAGACAGCACGGAATGTGCTAGAAAGTGTCCCCATAGATTTGAGTGACGACGCGCCATATAGCCTATAATGAAATGGCTATATTTGCATAACAAGTTTACCAGGTTTACCAGTGAGTGGTCTGCAGCGCATCCCCCCTAGATTCACAAGCCCAAGTACCCTATTCATATGAATACTTTAACACCCACTGTAGGTGACTGCGTGCATATCATGGCTCCATTATGTGGTATGTAGGCTACTGTTTGAGATTCGTTCAAAGCTAACTTTATATCTCTACTAGCAGCGCTGTATTTTCTAATTGAATTAAATGAAACTAGAAAATAAAATCTTAAGTAACAATGCAAATGTAATTAAGACTAGAAATCATCGTTTTTGTTTTCCCACCACTAGATCTGGTTTCTAAATAGCCTCTAGAGGCGCGTGCATGCGCGTGCACGTGACGTCAATAAATGACGCCCTGATACATTTTTGTATTGTGCATATGTAACCTGCCGATGCTGTGGGTTCTTGTATTTTTATGGTAGTTTTAAAGTGAAAAAAGTAAGTGGATCACTTTACCCCCTTGATTTCTCTGGTCTGTCTCAGTTTACACCGGTGCTGGGGTAAAGTGAGACACACAAGACCACTTTTTTTTTTTTAAACAATCCTATTTTTTTCACTGGCCTTTGTCTTGAATACATTCTCATAACTTCTATTGTTAGGAAACATCCCAAATTACTAGGAAATGTGTAAACTTTCGCCTAGAGGGGAGCAAATGTAAAAAGTGTCTCAGTTTACCCCACTCTCTCTCCTACAGACTGTCAACAGTTTAATCCCTACTCTCTTCGATTATACCTCAACGAGCCAAAGAAACTTTTATAATGTTTTATTATGTTTTTTTCTTTTGCCCCTTACTGCATAACTGCTGTATTTTGTATTATTTTGTATTTGATTTTTTTTGGACAATGCTAGAGGGTCATGTAAAACAGACAAAATCTGGTGCATCATATTCATTTAATGCATGCATGTTTTCTCCACCCTGCAGTGTCTGGTCATCCATGTCAGACCAACAATGGAGGCTGCAGTCAGCTGTGTCTGCTCTCACCTGGAGGAGGCTACAAGTGTTCCTGTCCCACCGACTCCTACTGGTCAACTGACAACAAGCAGTGCATGTCCAACTGCACTGCCAGCCAGGTGATTCACCTATCATTGACTTGTTTTAGTCTGCATGACTTTATGTAGCCTACCGTGTCTGGTTTTGATCCATGACTGATTGTAAAGATAAGCCTGTGTCGCTCCCATCAGTTTGCCTGTAAGAACTTCAAATGCATTCCGCTCTCGTTGAAATGTGACATGAAAGATGACTGTGGGGACCTATCGGACGAACTCGCAGCAGTCTGTCGTGAGTAGAGACATTTTTTTTTTATTATTATTATTTTTTAGTTTTGTCTAGGGCTGTCAAATGTTTAATTAATCAGAATTAACCACGATTCGAACCATGTCTAAAATATGCATCACCTGACTACTAATAATCTCCCCTTCACCCCCATCCAATCACTGACACTGAGTTATCTTCAGGAGGAAAGTTTGGTTACTTATCTAGGCTGCTTACTATATCAGAATATGACTGGTGTGGTGAGACGATGGCTCTATCAGTTATTGGCAAGATCCATGCAAGGACTAAGTTCCTAGCTAGGGTTGCCACATTTTTTTAGACAAGCCCACCATGGGGACACACATTAGTTCAATGCCATTTCGATTACACCTTCAATTACAACAGCTTCAACACAAGAGCTAGTATAGCTGATCTTAAAAAACCTGACCTAACAAGCAAGGTTGGTAGATCATCTTTCCAATACACAGGGATGGAGGAATGGAAGGGAACAAAATACCTAATGAAATTAAATTTGCCCATGCAGTCTTTAAATGTTTTTAAAAATGTTGCGGAAAAATTGGCTGATGAGCAAGCTAGAATAGAGCAGGGTGGGCCTAAAATGATCTTGTTGGTATGGCTGCTATTGGGTGTTTTAAATGTAATGTTGTATTTATTTATTTATTATATTTATTTGTCTCATTTTGTTTTTATCGAATGTTTTAGTATAGTAATTTTAGTATAGTAATTTTAGAATAACATGATATTAGTTAGTTACCATTTGTTGTTTTGGATCGCAATGGAATTAAGTCTTCTGACTTTTTGTGCTGTCCTGATAATTCTGTACTGAATTTAATCAATCAATCAATCAATCACACCCCCGACCACTACAGCGGCCACCACTGAGACCCCAGCTCCATCTACTCCGACCTCTACCTCCACCATGCCCCACACAACCCTTCACGCTCAAGAGTCATCCTCACCCATATCAAAAGGTAAGATGACAACTACACAGAGGTAGCACCTAAACCAAACCTAAACCAAACCTTAACCCTATTAAACCTCAGTAAAACTACGGGTGAATATCTAACCTGCCGTGATGCTCTGTCCTGCCGCGGGTGAATATCTAACCCTCCGCGATGTTCCGGTCCGCCGCGGGTGCCGCGGGACGGGGCCACGAAAATAACTCGGCCTTGCTAGAATTAACACTGAGTGTGCGTGAGTGCTCAGTGCTTGCACGCGTGACTGAAACTATGATGACACATATTCGCCAATTACCTTTTCAGACGGACGAAAACTAAATAAGAATTAAGCTATGATGACTAAAACAAAGACTAAATACTGTGACAATTTCGCCACCAAATAAAAACTAGACTAAAATGTTATAGGGAGGGACTAGTGGAGAAGAAATCCAGTAAAAGACAAGTAATTTTATGTTTGGTTGCGCTTGGGTTTTTGAGCTCTGAAAATATAACCAAGTGTAAAATCTGACATCTGACAATCTGAATATGACACCAACAAGGCCCGCCAAAATACATTTTTATCAAAAAAAAATCAACTGTAGATTTAGTTTATTAATATTTTATGATAACACAAGACTAAAACCTTTCAGATGATTAAAACTTTTTTTGTGGTCGCTCCATCATTTTTCAGTTTTATTCAATAAACAAGATAATGAGGTTAATAATTGTTTCTTTGGGATAAACATGACACGAAAATCATATATGACTCATATTAAAGTGACTCATATCGCTAAGTAATGGAGCACAGGCTTAACCGCGATTGGCTGCAAACAGAATAATAAGTGCAATACTATTAGCCCAGTAGTAGCCACATTTGTGTAATTTCCGGCAGACCTGGTCATATTTACGACTTCAGTTCCACATAAAATAAAATAACATAAAAATGTGTTTCATATTCACATCGTTGATTTAAGCTATGACATTGAAGTGAAGTGAAGCCTGGTGTTATTGGATTGCTACTGTGGCTTAAACACATTTTAGATTCAATGTTGACACGGTAATCTTCCTACAGGTATGATTCTATATATTTTTCTGGTTATTGTGCTTTAAAGGTGGATGAGGCTTCTCTGAACACATGTAGCTTATTCGTGCTTTAAAGGTGCTTTAAAGGTGGATGAGGCTTCTCTGAACACATTTAGCTTATTCGTGCTTCATTTGGCATGGCATCTAAGGCCACATTCAGATATTAGAGGCACAAGCCTCTAGCTTGCCCTTGGGGGGTGAGGGGGGAGGGCAGCGCCCAATTAATTTAATTCATAGTTCAGGATAAAAAAGACGGCCGGTGTTGAGCCAAGCCCGAACTAGTTCGGGATATATACTGTATATACAATATATACTGTATATACAGTAACCTTATTAATCATCTACTGCTTATGACTAGTTTGACGAGTTATATTTATGGGTCCACTCTGCCCATTGATGATGGCTGATGGCCGCGGTTTGTTTACATTAGATGTTGACATCATCGCGCCGCCAAAATCCTCCATTTAATCCAAAGCATTTTACATAACGGTGGCCAACAAAATCCGGGTCATAGTCATGTGACACACGAATGTGATGACGTGCACATGTGTGCATAACCAACCCATTCTCACTCCCTTTGCTTCACCCTCCCGACGCCGTGTCTTTCTTTCCTTTGCTTCACCCCTGTGAAGTTTTGGGAGTGACTATTGCGTCTAGGGTGCGACGGAGACAGAGAGTTTTTGGACGAGACAGAGTCTTAGTACGCATGCGCCGACATGTGTTTACTGGAATAATTTTCACTGACGGCCGTCACGGGGAATCGAACCCCGGTCCCTGGATTTGTATCTCCACGCTCTACCGACTGAGCTAACCAGAGTGACTGGGAAGTTCCTTTTTTTTTGTGCTTTTATCTTTGACAAAACGTGGAATGATAACGTAGTCCCTTCTTTGAGCCACATTCGGAGGCGGAAGCAGTCCCCTGGTCAAGATTTACTATTCTGTCCATAACGGCACGTAATTCGGTAACGCGGCTGAGTCGGCTCATGCGCCGTTCCCACCGCTCGTCGTGGCAACTCGGCTCGCTATCGCTCGCCTCGGTGGCGACTCACGGGGGTCATCGGCGCCTGAGACGGCGCGGCTCCGTCGTTTATAGTGGCGTGAACGGTAGCGACGGGTGGCTGGTAAACCAAGAAGCCTTCAGAGCGGTATCGAATCCCGCATCAGGAACTACTTTGTTTTCTTTCTTCTTAGACCACCCAATGCGTCTAACCCTTGAGACATTAGGCAATCCGTCCGCGTCTATGGTGAGAAGCATTCGGTATTTAAGATCGCGTCAGTTGTATGACGCAATAGGGGTGAGAACCTGTTGGCATAACACAGCGCAGGTCTATGGAGAAAATTGATGGCACTGTACCACGGTGGGGTTCCTGCGCCATCGTGTGGCTACTGAAGCCTCTATCAGAGTCCAAGGTGAAGAGCTATCCACCACAAATTTTAGGTGGAAAGCTTTCCACCTAAAGTGAGAAAATAAGTGGAGGCCATCATAGTCAGTCACGGTGAAGTCCTAACACTGTGACTGACTGGTCTAGATCTACCAATCAGTGAACGGGGTGAAGAGCCTATCTGTCTGATAGTAAAAACAGAGAGATGTGTCGGGACTCGCGGTGGAAAGCTCTTCACCGCGAGGAATGATGTAACGTTGTAGTTTTATGACTCAAAAAGACTACACCGCGGTGGATAGCGCTTCACCGCGGTACCGACTCTGATAGGGGCTTAACACCTCTCATTGCTTTGCAGGGACTGCGTCCATGGCACCGACTGTAGTGGAACCACGTGTAGAGGAACAACAGACTCATCCACACTTAGTGGCAGGGATTGTAGGGCCTGTTGTTGTGATTCTACTGACTGTCCTTCTGGCTCTGATGTGGCGACACAGATTCAGATCATCTAATGGTGAGTAGTACTGCTAGATGGATTAGCTATGTCTAGTCTACAGCCACTGAGCAGCCATGAAACACACTGAGTATCATGGCACAGCGAAAAAAAGTTTAAAGATTTACTCTATGTGCAATCAATCTCCACCCATTCATTATCCATAGAGAACTATTGTTTTATCTGTGAGAAAGCTCACTCGTTCTAGAAATACGTCTAGAAATACGTTCCCACTTGCGACTAACCAATCAGGGTGCCTCTCGTTTGGACTGGTTAGACCTGTCTGTCAATCATTTTAGCCGCGGGTCGGCCGGTTCATGCACCAATGAGCTGCCAACGACAGAGCTTGTGGCTGATTCCCCACCAGGGTGTTCGACAGACCCCCTGACCTCAGCTCACCTCCGCAGCTCCAGCAATAGAAACTTTGGACATCGACCATTCTCATTCAATGTTCCTAACCTCCTCTGTTACCTTGCACACTTATGACCCTCTTTATGTTTGTTATGGTCAGTCCATGACAAGCACAGATGTACAATGTATGCAGACCTGCCAACCTGCACACATTTTGCATACACTGCATGGCCAGTCTTGAACCAATCATTAAACCCCAGCTGCATCCATATTGTGCATAAACCATTGATAGAAAATGGCATTTGTACAAGCTCACAATGTGTCACGTTGCAATGCATTGTGAGCTTGTAGATCAGCTATTTGCAGCTAATATACAGTAATATTGAATTTAAACATAAAAGTCACTATAGAGCACTGAGTTAATCCAGCCAACCAAGTAAGTGGTCAAGTGTTCACCCTAATGGCAGGTCCTTCTGACAAGTACAACTGGTTATAATGCCAATCTAAATTAATGTATAATTTCAAATTTATAGCAGATCTCCATTTATTAAACATGAATGTCCAACATGGAAGTTCAGTCTGTCAGTGGGTTTTTTGTTTTTACTCAAGAACCATTCGGTTTAACTACCGTCAGCTAATGTGCCACTGAAATAAACAAAATAATAATAGAAAATTTGACCACATTAATGCTTATTTTTCTTTTAGGTGACACAATCGACTATAGAGGCCTCCTCCACACTTATGATGAAAACGGTACAGTGTATACCTTTTTAAATCATTTTCCAATACAATGATTTCATTCTCATTTAATTTAGTTTTACTGTTCCACAACACTCCGGTAGGCTGCAATCTATTTTATGTTTACCAAACGTCCTCGCAGGTGGGTTTTAATGGTCTGTAGCTACCCCCACTCAGCACAGTAGCAGTTGAGAAAATCAGACAGCCCGTTCTGAGACCTGCTTATAAACTGAGAAAGACACAATGGTCAGAAATATGACTTTGTGAGCATAGAACGTGCTGGTGGGACACCAAAAAAATACATACAAATAGGAAAAATGTAAATTCATGGTGTAGTCCCTTTAACCTTGCGAGCTGCACTAAGTGACGGCCAGTTGCCCATGTATGGTCTAGCAATGAGTACTATCAGCATATAGAGCTATTTAAACCTTATTTTAAGAAAATAAAAAAACGTTCCCTACCAAGGACAACTTTGTTTTTTATACAATAAGGGTTCATATTTTAATATGTAATTAGAGAAAAGAAAAGATGAGTGTTCAAATGTTTTCATTTACTACTTTCTATCATTTTAGCGATTTTAGCAACTTTGATTTCAGTGGGTGTGGGCATGCGTACAAGTGGCTAAACATATATGTTTAGACACAATAAGCAGACGATTTCTTTATTACTATATACATTAACATTACTAGTCACATCTGTCCACGAAAGTTTGTGGTGCATCTTGGGAATGGGCTTAGTGTGTTTAAAAAGGACATTTTAGCCACTTGTACGCATGCCTCCACCCACTGAAATCAAAATCGTTAAAATCGCAAAAACAAATGGCACTCAAAAACATTTTAACACTCATCTTTTCTTTTCTCTAATTACAATCTAAATTATGTTGTAAAAGAAGTTGTCCTTTAAGTGAGTACAGTAGAAAGATGTCAGATGTTAAATGACTGAGTATCCTGTCTTAAATGTATACTTTGTTTCAGCCCTTTAGATAGAGAGGTGAAGTACAACCCAAGCCAACAAGTGGATCAAGTCAAATGAATCTTCACCAACAAATGCTCAGGTGGCACAGTGGTAAAGTGCCTGCCCACCACCGTGGAGGATGTGGGTTTGAATCCAGCGCCGTGCATCCGGCTTTGACAAGCGAACACAATTGGGTTTTCGGGGGGGAGAGAATTTGGGCGGGGAGGGGGATAATTGTCACTGTATGTACAATTTAGGCATTTTAGCAGCACTCTTAATCCAGAGCGACTTACAATAAGCAAGGTAATACATCAATACATCAACGTCAATACATCAAATGCATAGAAATAGTAGTCTTAAAAAGAAACTAGTTAGACCAAGCACCTATTCAGTAGAAACTTTATTAAAAAAAAAAAGCATATGTGTGCACATATCGATGGCCAAAATGCAAAACCTCTTATCTGAAAAATGTACTTTGTTGGCAAAATGAAAAAGAAAATGCGTGTTCAAAACCTCCTATCTACTATTTCTCGGTAGAAACCTCCTATCCGCATGTTCTAGTCGACAACATGCAGATAGGAGGTTTTTACTTAGAAATAGTTAGGCTATTTCTTTGTTAAATAACACTTTTTACATCACTTCATTATGCTCCTTTTGAGATCAAGACATTCTACAGGTCTGTTAAAAATGTCATCACCTGACACCTATCATTAGCAATCAACAAGGCAATGCAGAATCTTGCAGATAGGAGGTTTTGAGCTTCAACATTTTGCCGCTTACTGAAACTGAACAAAATCGGGGTTCTATTCACATGATTTTTTTTTACAAAATGAGGGGCAGAACAATTTGGCAGACAGCCTGTCCATGTGAAGCATAGCCTGTTGTCCTTATTTCAAGTGAAATCATGAAATTTGCAGATAGGAGGTTTTGCATTTTGGCCATCGATATGCACACACAAACACACACACTAACTATATAACTACGCTAGTTTTAATAAGGAATCAGGATTAATTAATAGTAATATAAGTTGTTCCCCAATATGTTTAAGAGCAGACCATTTATTTTCCTTTCATGCGTAAATATTTTTCAAAATGTGCAAAGTAAATAAATTGTTATTTTGTTCATAAAATGTGGTCATAATCCTTGTATGAATGATCCTTGTATGAATGATCTTTGAACAAGCGGTGATTGACTCCAGCCTGTCAGCAGTGGCTAAGGAAGTACAGTTGCTGCTTAAAACTAAAAGTTACCAATTCAATCCCGGGCTCCCCCAGAGTTAGTGTCGAAGTGTCCTTGAGCAAGTCACTGAACCTTAAAGGGGAACACACACCGGCTGCGGCCAGGCTGCGGACAACGGCTGGAAATAGAACAGTGGAGTATCGGAATGGCGGGCGAGGCAAGAACTTACGCCTGTGCACGTATGACGCCGCCTGTGTGGGTAGGTTCATTGAAAACAGTGTGTGTGAATGTACAGTACATTGTAAAGTGCCTTGGATAAAGGCACTACATCAATGCATGCACTTCTTTTTTTTTTAACAATATGTTTATTTTGTTTTTAAAGACATACAAGACTACATATACAACACAACAAAAAACCACATTCAAAGTTCAGACAAAACAAAAAGCAAACAAAACACCCCCCAAAAAAAACACAAAAAACAAAACACCCGACACCAACAATGCACCCTTATCCCGCCATTTGCAAATACCTTCGTACTCTCATATGCCTCTGTCTCCATAGACTTCCATGTAATTCATAGTGCACTGATAATGTCATGTCCATGCCTAGATAATGCAAAACAAATAATCATTCACCTGACGAGACACCAGCGTATCCATGGAGACATGTCGGAAAGGAGACATGTCGGAGTGAAGAGATGCACCCGGGCCGGACGCATTTTCATAATTAATTGTCGGACGTCGATTCGGGTCGGACATAATCGTTGATATAGCCTCTGCCTACCTATGACATGCATCATGCACTCTCTCTGACAACTCCGCACTTCGTGTGTGCTCTGTGCTGCTCGCGCTAAACACTGCTGCAGCAACGGAGACATAACTGAGCATGGAGAAAAGTCCCACGCTGAGGTAAACGCATTGTTGTGGTTCGATTGGAAGTGGCGTGCTGCTGAATGGAACTCCTAGCTTGTGTTTCCACTACTGTCCCTTGGCATTGGATGTTTATTTATCGGCGTTGTTGTGTGCAGTCGCAGTGCACTGTGCCAGCCTCGTCCGTCCGTCCGTTCAACACACATCACATCTCAAGTAAATCCTGCCTTTTTTATTATTCTTCATCGTGGCGTGTTCCGTGACAAAAGTGGCTGATCTACAAGCTCACAACGCCTCGCATCCACGACACGTTGTGAGCTTGTAGATCTGCTATTTTCCAGGCGCCGAAACTTGCATGCAGAATGAATGTGTGTGTGCAGCGAGAGCGAGTCACTGTGTCAGACGTCCAGCGCAGCGCAGGCTAGCGCACGTTATTATTTTTATTATTTAATAACCAATGTAGCCTACTATTGAAACACTTTCACAAGCAACAGAGTGGCTTAATATTCACATTAAGGGTAACAAGCAGGCACGCTGCGCCTGCATGCACTGCACATTATTAGAACAAGTTTGCTGCTAGCGAGTGTAAATCAGTGGCTTCCTCAAAGAAAAAGAAACAAGGCGAAAAAGAGTTGGAAACATAAGGTTCGGGCCTCGGCGCGGGTCGGACGCATATTAATGATTAATGCTCTGACGTCGATTCGGGTCGGACAAAAAACTGTCGGACACGGGTTCGGAACGGACAGAAAAAATGGGCCCGATCCCAGCTCTAGTATCCACACATGAGAAAAACCTTTCGACTGTAAATATTGTGACAAGAGTTTCCGTCACTCAACGGACCTGAAGAATCACCATCGTATCCACACTGGAGAAAAACCTTACCATTGTAAATATTGTGAGTTTCAGACAGTTAGGCAGCCTGAAGACACACCAGCTTGTCCACACAAGGGAAGACTCTTCACAAAGTTAACAGTGTGACGAGAGTTTCCACTCATTTAAGTGCTTTGAAAAGAATGCATTCACACCAAGGGAGGAATAATTCAACAGCTGCATGTTGGATAGACAAGAATATTATTTAGATTCATACTGTTCCTGTGAACAGAGGCCGTCTTTTGGAGACATTTGCCTGATCCTTTGTTTTCTTATTATACAACCTTACAAAAATGTGAGGTGTTTTGATAAACTTTATGTCTATCACTCACCCCATGGAGACTTGAATCTTTGTTTTTGTCGCATTCCTAAGCCAATAATTTGATGACCAGCAGTGGTTCCCTATGGAGACACAAAGAGCTTGCTTCGTTCCCTATGGAGACACAAAGAGCCTGCTTTGTTCCCTATGGAGACACAAAGAGCTTGCTTTGTTCCCTATGGAGACACAAAGAGCTTGCTTTGTTCCATATGGAGACACAAAGAGCCTACTGTGTTCCATATGGAGACACAAAGAACCTGCTTTGTTCCCTATGGAGACACAAAGAGCCTGTTTTGTTCCCTATGGAGACACAAAGAGCCTGATTTGTTCCCTATGGAGACACAAAGAGCCTGCTTATGGAGACACAAAGCGCCTGCTTTGTTCCCTATGGAGACACAAAGAGCCTGCTTTGTTCCCTATGGAGACACAAAGAGTCTCCTCAAATTGTACGCTTGAAGTTATTATCATGAAAAAACTCAAAAAGTTACGATTATGGAGATAAGAGGTTTCTGCCCGGCAGCGACATTATGCTGGTTCAGCTGCACGTATCAATCCACAAAGCTGATGAGTCAGCTCAGTCGGTTTTCACATGTTTGTAGCTTTCTTTTTGTAGAAAATCGCTGATCTACAAGCTCAAAACACGTCACATCCTGATGTGTTTTGAGCTTGTAGATCGTCAGTTTTCATTATTATTATTATTACCCTTATTAAAAAACAATATGGACTTCCCTTTTTATTCTTTAGATTTTCTTATTTAAATATTAATAAAACAATAGTAGGAAACAATATGCATGTACTGGTCACACCTCAGGATATAGGAAAAATAAAATAGGAATATAGTCCGTTAGTTATCAACTCTCTTAGGCAAGCACCACCTGAATATGATTTTTATTGGCCTACTTCCCGGGGAGAGGAAAACAAATGACAGAAAGAATACTTATTTTTCCACTGTGAAATACAGAAGAGCATTAGCATTATATAGGCCTACTGATAGCCGATTGTAGAAGAAAAACTAAATCAGGTCAGGATACCAATTTTATCAGATCAAGAGAGAGAACTCATGGAAGCATGTCGATATTGCGACATAACATTTGTTCGACACGGGTGAATGTTAACCTGGTGAAATGCTAACCTGGTGAATGTTAACCACTATGCCCAGGGAGGCCTTAGCTATGTTTCACCAGTTTCAATTGAAACGGGCCTCAGCCCCCAGGGGGCCTCCAAGAGCGAGCCAGCAAGCCTTGTTCAACTTGCAACACACTTATAACACTTTTTAATAATCATATATCCTCGTTAATATAACACCATTTAGGTCAATGCTATAACATTAGGTAGTGATATAATAATAATATATAAATAGCAGCCAGTCATTGACTATAGGTCAACTTCTGTGTGCGATTGTTGCGCGGCTACTGTGGCCTCGGTGCACTCGCGGGGGGGCCTCATCAATAGCTCTTGAAACGGGCCTCCAGATTACTAAGGCCGCCCCTGAGTCTATGCCTAAGCCTAACCCAAACCCTAACCTCAATAAACTATGCCTAAACCTAATCCTAACCCTTAGTCGAACTAATGACACGAAGATAAATAGAAATAATTGCCAGAACGCATACAGTACTTTACTTTGACTTTATTTGTTTATTTAGACGGGACAATGCACATTAATGAACATTACATGAATGTTCATTAATGTGCATTGTCCCGTATTTACATGAAGCAATGTAAATACACCAGATTTAGTAAAGATGCTAATGCTCATCCACAGTCCCCAATACAGGGTGAACAAATGAAATGGGAAGTGATGAAACTAACTAAAGAGCAGACAAAATTGGACTTGGGAAAATAATCTTTGAGGGTTTCTCTTCTGATTGAAAAAAATCTGCATCCTGACCTGAACATGTATTTTCGGCTTATTAAAAAGCTTGAGAGGCGCGTGTGTGGCATCCCATGTTACTCGACAAACACTCATCAGAATATAGAACTTTAATATTTCCATTTCCTCCATTGCGTTTGTGAGCAACAGCAAAAGGTTCCCCGGCCCCTCTCCGGCACGGCTACTTACTTACTTATCCTCTTCGTCCCGATTGGGGCATATGGAAGGCCACAATCATACACTGCCACTGAACCCTGTCTGGTGCTTTGGCCTGCGCTTCGTCCCATAAAAGACCCATCTCCTTCAGCGCCGTCATCACTGTCCTTTGCTAGTTGTTCTTTGGTCTGCCCCAATTTCTTTTCCCAATTGGGGTCCATCTTGGCACTGCTAGGTCATTGTCATAACGGTACGAATGAGTGTGTGGATGAACAACGTTGTGGCTGCTGAACAAAAAGGTTTCCAACTTGTACTGCAGACCCCCAGATTAATTTCTCTGGCCAAAACATCACCCATGTTGCCTGTAACACCTCACAACCTGTTTAGTCTTTGTTAAGGTGAGTGATGTCTTTGGAGGATGAATGTTTTTAATGGGATCTTTTGCTCCTGTTCCTGCTGGTAGTCATGGCTGCCAGTTCCCACCTGATGCCGTTTGGGAGTTCCGACTGCTCCAGCCCGTGCTGAATGACCGCTAGCTTGCACAGCATCATCAGACTTGGACTTAAATCTAAGACGTACAGGTTGTCTCCTCCAAACAGGACGACACGACATCCCACCATGCAGCAGCACATCGTAGTCGTCCCAGGTGGGCCTTCCCCCTTCGGCTGAACCTTCTTCCAGGAGAAGGTCTCTGGGTTGAATTTCCACAGGTCATTTAAGCCCTGGTCCCCGCCAAATATGTACAGCTCTCCATCGTAGGCAAAGGCTGAATGATCGCCGTGTCCTTCTGGAAGAAGCTGTGCGGAGGGCGTGCTCAACCAGTGGTGGATCTCCGTGTCGAACACTCTGATGTTGTTGTAGCCCCAGCCCTCCCAGCCCCCGAACACGAACATCTTTGTCCCAATGATGGTGGCAGAGTGACTCATTGAAACAGGAGGCAGAGTGCCTCCGGCGTCAATTAACGTCCAGACCATCGTGGTGGTGTCCAACTTGCAGACATCATTAGTGTGTCCGGTCCGCAGGCTGCGTCCTCCATGGATATAGATGACCTTCCCCAAGACACAGGCCGAGTGGTGGTACCTCCCCTCCGGAACGGTCCCAGAAACCCCGGGCCTGAACCACCTGTGGGTGTCGACATCAAATGCGTAAAGGACGTTGCAGTGGTCCCCCGTGTAATATTTATAACCTCCCCAGATGTAGGTGGTGACGTCCATGAGCACAGCTGTGTGGTTCCTACGCATGGAGGGAACCTCGATATCATCCGCTCTCCTCGGTAACTTCATCCAGCGCAAAGACACTGTGTTGAAGACGTGTACATCAATCTGATCCTTGTCGTTGTAATAGTAACCTCCAAAGCAGTACACCTTGTCTCCCACTGACACGGCATCATGACCAAACGTGTTTGATATGGGAATTCCTTTCAGATGCACCGTCCAGTAAAACATCTCTCGCAGCAGCACAGTTATCAAGCAAAGGTTGCTTAGTCAATGTGTTGAATGGTAAAATAATTTGTATGTCCTTTTGTGCACACTACAGTTATATTGGTTTAGCTGGCACACAAGTCACGCAAATGTCAACCAATCCTCAACCAATCTAGTGATTAAAGCAAGATACAATCCTCCCTCTCTGTCTTAGGAGGGTTTTTGAGCGGTGCTTCTGGAACAGGAGCTATACAGTAGCTCCAACATCTGGCTTTGTCCGGTCTGTATGAGTCATAGTAACTGGGCCCCCAAGGGCTGTGCTCTACCCACCCATCATTCAATGTTAATATAGGGTGTATATGAAACAGGGCTTAGTAAAACCTTTTATTTTGCATTATTGAATACAAATAATTACAGGTTTATAAGTTTGATAACATGTTGCACAGATATGAAAACAGTGAGATTTTGACTTGACATTATGGTCTGCCTTGGACACAAAACATTTGAAAACTTGAAAATATTTGAAGCGGTGAAAGCCGCTTCCAAGGAGTGGCTTTGTCTGTCCCGTACATGTTTGTTTGAGGATTCCCATAGATTCTAAAGGAGTGGCTTTGTCTGTCCCGTACATGTCCCGTGCATGCAGAATTGAGTTGATTGATTAGTCAAGCTTCACATGACAATTTGGCCAATCCAGACAAAATCATTCATTCATTCAGAATTCATAAAAATATAGAACTAAAGCACATAGAAAGTATAGATCTAGAACACAGAATGTATAGATCTAGAACACAGAATTCATAGCTCTAGAACACATAGAATAAAAAATCACCACTTCACTTCGAACCGAGGTTTGATTTTATTTTTAAATAGAAAAACAAGCAGTTTGTCTGGCAATAAAACCATTTAATGCTTTATCTTTGTCTTTTCTCATCACATACATCAATCCATATATTATCACGTGCTTTAGGCTTAAAAAACAACTATCGTACTAACAGATAGTCATGTTTACAACAAACTGTTTTTCCCTTGCACAGGGATGTCATATCAGACGAAATACATGCGGATGAGCATTATATGTATACATACATACATACATACATACATACATGTACATACATGCATTATTATTGGAAGACATTCGTTAATCAAGAAAACGATCTGAAACATTAAAGTGGCAATATGTAACTTTTTTTTTAGATTTAACAATAGTATATGGTAATACTGCATATAGTAAAATACCATAATAATAGTTTTTTAGTAAGGAAGGCACTTAAGTTTAATGATCTTATCATAGATGAACACATACATCTTTTCAGAAGTAATGAAAACGGAAACATGTGGATTATGGTGTCTATCACTATCAGTTTACAGATGTAAACAAAAACTATTTTGTATCCTCACTAATTTAGAACGAATATTAAAATGATGATGCAGTGGCTCAGGAGGTAGTGCTGCCACTTGGGAACCGGAAGGTTCCCAGTTCGATCCCGGGCTCCACCATGTCCTTGCAGCAAGATGCTGAACCCCTAACAGCCCCCGATGAGCAGGCTGGTGCCTTGAATGGTTTCCTCCGCCATCGGTGTATGAATGTGTGTGTGTGTGTGTGTGTGAACAAGCACTTTGGATAAATACGCTATATCAGAGCAATTCAAGAAGAGTTGCGTCATCTCTGTTCACTTCATGGGGCCAGGTGTTCTAAATACATATTTATTGGTGAATAGTGATAAAGGGCTGATCCTGAATTTACGGAATGCATTGCAGTCTATAGGGAAATAGTAACATTTCGAGTCTCATGAACCACGTAACTGGTGCTGTTTCTGACCCGGCATCGGCAGATTCCATTTACCATCTTTGGTCACAACTGGCTGACATTTCTCTGGTCAGTCTGTTGTTGACCTCAGTTTATTAGTTCCTCAGTTTATTAAGACCATACAGGAGAGGTCTTCCGATAAGGCTGGGGTTGCTGGTTCCGTTCCCAGTGGCTAGGCCTACAAGGCTGCATGCGCCTCCACAAACATCTACAGGCATTTCCACACAAAGACACTGGAAGACAAGACAACAGACATTACTAGTATGTCCAACATGTCTCATCATCACGTTATAGTTTAACCACTTGAACTCTATACTGAGTCTCTATACTTAAAAGTCAACCTGTGTAACATTATTTGTATTCGTCTTTTTGGCGACGCTTCTCAGACTATTATGTCTATTGTCTATTATGATAAAATAAAATCATAATCAAGGAAAATCTTGAACATTAAACATAACATGATCATCAGGTATTATGATTTTACAAGGAGGGAGATTGTTTTCAAAAAGTTTCAGCCTGAGAGGCTTTCAGCTTTCAGCAAGAAAACAAAAGTACACAGGGAAGACATATTTGCATATTATAACCAACCACAACTGGGGGTCTATTAGAGAAACGTTAACTCCATAGACACATGCAAACCAGAAAAAAAAGTACAAAATAGCAGATATACAAGCATAGAAACATGCGTTTTTCAAAAACCTTAGACATTCATAGAATCGGGGTCACAATTTTCAATAGCAGATCTACAAGCAGATCTGCCGCGCTCTGAGCTTGTATATCTGCTATTTTTAATAGTTAAAGCATAAAATAATGGTTAAAGTGGTTCATCATCAGAGTACTGGTATACCTGCAGTCTTGTCCTCCGGTACTGATGACATAATTGTCATCGAAGGAGAAGCGGATGTTCGTCACGTGAGCAGAGTGACCCAAGTGGCGCTTGTGTTTGGCCTGGGGGAGGAAAAAAAAGACTGAACAAAAACAGAGGTCACACAGTCTGGCTGCGTTTACATGCACAACATTTATTCATTCAGAATGAACTCATTTCCGAATAGAGATTCATACCCAAACGTTTACATGGAACCTGAACAAAAGTCTATTCTGATTCAAATGGTATTGTACCACCCCTCCAGACCGGAATGAAAATTCATTCTGAATGGATATTCTATTCCATTCTGAGGTGTTTACATGAGCATTTTCATTCTGAATGAGCAGTCATTCTGAATACAAGTGGAATATACCTGCCCAGTGTGCCAGTGTGGGTCAACCCTCCTGTTTCACAAAACCTAGATCAGGGATAAAGCCTGGATTTGTCAGCTATCCTGGCTTAAAGTTCTGATAGTACTAGTTACTATAGAGGTTTTGGTCCATATTTGGACTTCAGCCTCATCTCCTGTGAGGAGTAAAAAAGCAGTTTAAAATCTTTTGGGTGACAAGTTTTCCTCCTACGTGCACCAAGGCCTCCCACCACTCATGATTGGAGGAAGGCCTGCCACCAACATGAAAATTGAAACTGAGACTTGAGTGAAATAACTTAACCTACTTTTTTAAGTTAGCCAAGATCAGCAATCGGTTTCATGAAAGCTGAATTATCTCGGCAGATTAGCTTAAACACTTAACCTGGATATGTTAAGCCAGGCCCTGGTTTCTTGAAAGTTATTCCACGTTAGTTACCATGGAGATTAAGCTGTGAAGTTAGCCTGCTCTGGACCAGGCTAACAGCCAAGCTTTATTAATCCAGTGCCTTGTTCTTCAAGTTTTGTGAAATAGCTGTTAGTCCAATGACTCCAATTGTAAACCAATGAATTGTATATGGACTCATTTTAATTACCATGCACTAACATAAAATAACAATACAATAAGAAGGAAGAACGCTGCTTTGTTCTTCGGTGCCATGATTGGTCACCCCTTAGCTGTGAGAGAGAGAGAGAGAGAGAGAGAGAGAGAGAGAGAGAGAGAGAGAGAGAGAGAGAGAGAGAGAGAGAGAGAGAGTGAGAGAGAGATGAAACAAGGACCAAACTCACAGACTTCTCCCTACAGGGGAAGTGGAAGAGCTTGACCAGGCCAAAGTCGTCTCCGGTGACCACGTTGAGGCTGGCGTGTGACACACAGCAGCAGGTGACGTCAGCCTTGTCCCCGCTCCGCGACCAGATCCCTAGCACCTCGTCTCCTAGGATACTGTAAACACATGGACAGATCCCTAGCACCTCATCTCCTAGGATACTGTAAACACATGGACAGATCCCTAGCACCTCGTCTCCTAGGATACTGTAAACACATGGACAGATCCCTAGCACCTCGTCTCCTAGGATACTGTAAACACATGGACAGATCCCTAGCACCTCGTCACCTAGCATACTGTAAACACATGGACAGATCCCTAGCACCTCATACCCTTCACTTTTCAGGCCGCGACCCCCCCAAATAATCATATTTGAACTGGGGACCACCTCACCCTATGAGCACTAAGAGTTGAGGCATTACATTTTGTATCACACGGTTCTATTTTGAAAATAGCAGATCTTCAATTGTAGATCGTCTATTTTCACACTTTCTTCCTCTGATATTTGACAATTTGGCCAATGTTTAATTTGTCATTTAGAATGATTAAAACGTCCTTAAATTGTCACATTAGAAATGTGCAGATACCCTCACTTAAACTTCATGTTGGTTTGTTCACTGTCCTAGGACCCTGTAAACGAGTGGTTCTCAACCTTTTCAGGCTGTGACCCCCAAAATAATCATATTTTAACTGGGGACCCCCACCCTGCACAAGCACTTGAAATTTTAGGAGTTGGCATTACAATTAGTTTGACTCGATCGCTTCCATTGTGAAAATAGCCGATCTACATGCTCACAACGCCTCGCGTTGCGAGGCGTTGTGAGCATGTAGATCGGCTATTTTCACAATTTCTGCCTCTAATATTTGACAATTTGACCGATGTTTGACCAGAGGTACTAAAAAGATCTTTAAGGTCCTTAAATTGACACTTAAGAAATGTGCAGATACCCTATATACACTTATACTGTTTGTTGGTCTGTTTACTGTTGAGTGAGAAAACAATGTTAACATTTAGCTAAACATCTGGGGACCCCCCCAAAATAATGTGGGGACCCCTCTGGGGGTCCCGACCCACAGGTTGAGAACCACTGCTGTAAACACATGGACAGATCCCTAGCATCTCGTCCCCTGGACACACATATACAGTACTGCGTCTCAGCAGGTCCTTATTCTGATCTGCATGTCCTATCTCCTACCTACATCCTAGCTCCTACAGGAAGTAGAATTCAGTCTGCCATTTTTTTCCCCTCGTGTCAAGTCTCTCATGCCTGCTCGAAGGACGTGTGTGTGTGATGTGCATAAGTATACTACCTGGTCCAGGAGGCCCAGGTGATTGTGTCTATGAGCGTCTGATCCGTCACCATCTTCCCCGATGGAATCTCATGAACTCGGCGCTCATAGGTTCCTGTAGAAACCTATACGCACACACGCACACACGCACGCACACACACACGCGCGCACGCACGCACACACACACACACACACACACACACACACACACACACACACACACATCCAAGTTCAGACATCCCGATCCCGCTGCAGTTTCTTTGCACACATTTTCAAGTCTTCCGTTGCTGTCAGTAGTCAGAGTTATATGAGTGCGTGCGTGCGTGCGTGCGTGCGTGCGTGCGTGCGTGTGCGTGCGTGTACCTGGATGTACTTGCTGTCAGCAGAGAAGTCCATAGAGATGATGAAGCTGGGGATGTGTCGACAGTACCCCAGCCTGTTCAGACTGTTGCTAGGCGACAGGTCGTACAGGTCCACGGTGCACTCCATAGATCCCACGGCCAGGAAGGACTTGTCCGGACTGAACCTACGCACGCACGTTACACATGCACATCCGTGTCACTTTCATTGCCAGGACCCCCAGTTGATACCGATCTCTTTCTCTGGGACCCCAAATCTACATAGTAAAATCCTCAGGGTTAAGTTAAATCTGATAATAGGGATGTTAAGATATTTGCCTTTTTTTTCCTGATATCCGATTTTCCCATATTGTCCAAATCTTAATTTCCGATTCCGATATCAACCGGTAACGATATATACAGGATTTTTTACACAAAAGGAAACTAATTGTCAAGTAACATCACATATCTACAAAATAATAAAATAGCTATAATATACATATAATATATAATATAAATGTCTAATACAGCTAATAAAATACAGTTGTAGGTTGTTGTTTAGTCAAGGTATAAAATAATGCATAAAAACCGATACAGATATTTTCCGATATCACATTTTTATGCCAATATCTGCCTATAATATCGGGAGGCTGATGATCTGCATGAGAGTGTACAAATTTACACATTTGCAATAGGGCTGTCTTCAAAAATTTGACGAATCGACGCGTCGTTTTAAGCCCCCGGAATCGACGCCAATTGTTTGAGTCGAGCCGTCAAAAATATATAATTTTTTATCACACCGGTGCGGTATGAGAGCGCTGGACTGTCATGTTCTTCCTATTTAGTCCATACTTCCTACTGCTTGCAACTAGACTTAAAAATAAAACCAGTTCACGTGACTTGAAAGTTGCCTTGATCATATAACAAGGTGCTCTTATTTTGAAGTTAACCGCTTTGAGAGGAAATGCGTCGACGTGTTGTTATTCTACTTGTTAAAGCTGACCAAGAAGCAGCAGCGCGATGCGCTTTCACTTTCACTCACTGTCGCTGAGTGTGGCTCTGTGGTGGTGGTCTAAGGCAGAGGACTGCGGTGGAGTAGAGGACTTCTTAAAAAGTTTTAGATTATGACAATTTGCTTGCATTGTGATGCAGCCGTGTGCCGTTCTGCATCGACGCAGTGATGTTACATTATTGTTACCTTTAGCCTACTTTGGTGTTGTTTTTCCTCCTGAAGGAACAGGGCTAAATCGTTAGCATGCTAGCGCTTTAGCCCTGTTCCTTTAGCCTTGGAGAGGCATAAAATCATTACATCCAGGCAGTTTTCAAAGCAGAGAATCCACCAATCATATGTGTTTTACAACAGCTGTTGTACCGGGCGGTACTCTATCAATGCGTCGCGGTCGCGCCTCCTCTCCAGTCATTAAAGCACAACTTTTTTTTTTTTTTTTACACATAAACGATTCGTCAACGCGTCGGATTAACCCCCGCGACTCGAGTCGACTTGATAAATCCTGAGTCGAAGACAGCCCTAATTTGCACACTCTCAGAGTACCGGCCAAAATGAAACCCATTCATTTGGTTCCATTTGTGTACAATATACACTCTCAAATGAAAAATTAAGGTGCAAATGAAACGTTTAAAAAATACCAGCCGCAGTACCTTATGTCCTGGATGGGGGCGCCGCGGTCCCGCCTCTTCCCGCAGATCTTCAGGGAGGCGGTGAAGAGGAGGACAAACTCCCCGTTGGTCATCCCCACCGCCACCATCTCTCCATCCTCACTGTAGCACACACACCTCGCTGAGTGGCCAAGAGACAGCTTGTTACACAGCTTCTACAGAGAGAGAGAGAGAGATACATGCACAGACAGGCAGACAGACACAGTAGGGGTGAGTTTGGTGTCGCGCTTGCGGTTATTAAAGAAAATGTGATTATTTGACGTGATTATTTAACTTGCAGGATGAGACGTCGATTCGGGGCGGACACGTATCGGGTTCGGTCTGAAAAAATCTGCCCGATCCCAACTCGCCCGCAGGGAGTCATTTACAGCAGGTCTCCCAAGAATCGATTTTCATCAGTGGATGGAAACAGGCTAAATTTTCTTTTTCTTTTTTCGAATTTCTGACAATTCGCTTCCTATTCGAATAAGCTTTATGGAAACGCAACTTGTGAGCATGTAAATGAGCATGTTGATTGGTTGACTGAATACGTTATTAGACATTTGCATAGGAAAAGCACAGTACAAGACAGTGCATGCGTGCGAGTGCATGTTTGAGTGCGTGCCCGTGTGCGTGCAGTGCACTGTGCACCTTGTGCTCCAGGTCCCAGATGCGCACGGTGGCGTCGTCACTGGCAGTGATGGCGGTGTGCGTGGAGGGATGGACGCTCAGGCCCCACAGCTGGCCCTCTGCGTGGCCGTCCATCACCACGTTGCACGCTGCGTTCTTCTCCCCCACCTCCATGATCTCCCCGTCCTTGGTGCCCACCAAGATCTTACCCTGAGACAGAGAGAATGAGAGGTCCATGCAGAGACCTCCAGGCTGTGGCGTAAAGTACATTATCCAAGTACTGTACTTAAGTACAATTTTGAGCTACTTTCACTTTACTGGAGTGCTTCAAATTTTCGATACTTTTACTTCTACTCCACTACATCTCAGAGGCAAATATTGCACCTTTATTCCACTACAATTGAAACCTTTACTTTGTAGATGTTGATTATAATTACAAAACATACAGTAACCACTTCAGCCCTATATACATTTCGGCCTTTTGAAAATAGCCGATCTACAAGCTCACAATGTGTCGCGATTTTGAATTCCCTTTTACTTTTAAGTATTATTATTATTATATATATATTTTTGAATAACGTGAGAACAATGACTTCCATTACAGCATGCTAACTTTCCAGGAATAGAAAGCAGTTTATATTAGCTTGGATTCCCCATTGATGATGTCACTGGTAGGCGGCTTTCTGAACTGTCCACAGCCCTCCTCTGTAGACACAGGCTGAGCTGACGTGAACCCACTCTGTGCTCACCTTTCCTCTGCAGACAGAGCGAACACACTCCACTGGTCTCCCAGTGTCCAACTGGAAGGCTCTGCAACGTGTCATCTCCTGGTCCCACAGCTTCACCGCTCCGCCCTCCTTAGTCCTAACACGTAACACACGCACGCACACACACATGCAAGCACACCCAACGCACGCATCCAAATCCAAGTTGTTCAAATAGATTTCAATCACACACATTTTATATCAAGGTAGGTCCTTGATATAAAGGACCTAGACATTAATATGTATTTGTCCGCAGACCCCCGATCTGAACATATTGTGCAGCAGACGATTTTAAGATGACCCAGTGTTATTCTCCATAAAATGTAAATGAGTGACATCAGGACTTCGCTACTCTATAGGACATGTTGATTGATTGATTGATTTGAACAAGCCGTAAAACCATATGGTTACAGCAATTCGGGGATGAATTTCCGCATATATCTGCCCAGTCGATTGGGGTTTTTAAATCTTTAATTAAAATCAATGTATCAGTTCTCCATTGCTTTTCATTGTATACAGCTCTCCTGTTCTGTCTTAAATCCGCACATTTTTGTTTTGTGGAATGCATTTTATATTTTATCTGTTGATGTTTCTTTATTGAGGCTGTTTTTACCATGTTAAGCACTTTGGTCAGCTTTGGGCTGGTGTAAATATGCAATACAATATAGTTAGATTTGTGCCTACCATCAATGACCTTACATAAAAGCTAGATAGCATTTGTTTAGGTTTTATCTAACGTTTTTTTTTTTTTACTGAATAGGTGCTTGGTCTATACGTTCTTTTTCTTGGATTACTATTTCTATGCATTTGATGGATTGATTATGTACTGATGTATTACCTTGCTTATTGTAAGTCGCTCTGGATTAAGAGTGTCTGCTACATGCCTAAATTGTAAATTGTAATTGTAAATTGATTTGATAGGACTCTCCTCCTCCTCCCCTCATAGACTCACGGTCTCTCCTTGCCCCCGGTGACGATGAGTCCGTCTCTCAGAGTGGTGTACATGCAGAACACGGGCCCCGTGTGGGCCTTGGCCACCACGCGCTGCAGGGCCTGCTCCCTCCACACGTACACATCCCCGCTGATAGCACCGGTGAACGTCAGGTTGTTCTACACACATGCACGGGCACGCGCGCACACACACACACACACACACACACACACACACACACACACACTCACACACTCACACACACACACACACACACACACACACACACACACACACACACACACACACACACACACACACACACACACACGTCCCAAGATGATTAGGGTTTTATGGAAGATACTTCTGAACTTCAATAGAAGAACGCATTGTATTGCAAGTTTTACTCGTTCTAAACATATACCTGTAAGAGAATGACTGTTGACTGAGAACTTTAATCCATGTTGATCCATGTTTAATTAACTCTTTTATTTTAACATTTATTTGAAAAAGTGTTTGAAAAATCACACCCCCCTCACGTATTAGAAGGCTACACGGCTATCAGTCACCAGAACCAAGGACAGGTGTTTTCAATTAATCTAACATGGTTAAAATGGATTTTGAAGGAAAGGGACATGAATATCAAATATCTAAAAGCTGAATCAAGCAACTTGAACAACAAACAAAAAAAAGGCTGGGGTGTATACACAAAACAACAAAAGAGTAGATGATAAAATGACCCCAAACACGTTTGAAAGTGAAATATCCAGGGGTCATCAGTAAATGTCAGTGGCAGAAGACTTGGCCTTTTCCGTGGCAAATTTTAGATTTTCTGTTTTTATACACCATGTTATCTTATTTTGATCATAACACCTAGTTAACACTGAATATCAAGTCTCCAGGTTTTCTTCAGAATATGATTTACTATGATACTATAGGCTGTATTTTGATTGTTTTAAGTACCAGCTCTTATGCCTTAACTTAAAGGCCTGTCCATACTGTCTCCGAACACCAAGCTTTTCATCGGAGAGTTCAGACTTTCCGACGTGCAGCTTTCCGAACTCTAATTCGGGGTAATGCTTTTCAGAAGATGCGAGTGATGTCATTTTGTTATTGAACCGGACCTTTCTGAAAGTTTGGTGTTTGGAGACAGTATGGACAGGCCTTTAAGTTAAGGCACAAGAGCTGTTAATACAATCAAAATAGAGCCCTATGGCACATAGGAGTTGACTAGCGCTAGCGGTTCTCAAACGTTTTATTTACAAGGACCTCCTAAAGTCTCAGAGTATACAAATGAACACTCTCAGAGTCACAGACCTGTTATGGTCATTCAGGTCTATCTCTTTATGTGTTTCTGGTATATTATTGTCCACTAATGTTGTACTGTATGTCCGTGGGGAAAATGGAACTTTGACAAAAGTGTCCGCCAAAAGCCCAGCATGGCGATGATCCCCGGAAATATCCCTTAAAGTGGTTTCGTGACAACATACTGTATTAGTAGCCTACACATCTTCCACCACCAAGTACGTACAGCGCCAAAGGCGACAGACAGCATGGTCTGCATCCTGGCGTCTTCGACGGACACCACGCTGCCTCTCCTGTGCACCAGAGAGCCTCCGGCCAGCGTCCAGAACCGCACATGTTTGATCCCCACCGACACAAACTGGCTGTCCGAGTCCGGGCGGAACTCCACCACAAACACCCTGTCTGGGTGGCCCCCCCTGCTGGTCACCTTACAGCCTGCAGGGAGGGGGAGGGGGAGATTGAACTGAACTGAATTGAACTGAACCACAGCATCCGTACTGTGGGGAAAGCTGTCGCTGAAAACAGCAGATCGACGCGTTACAGAGTGAGGCCTTGTGAGCTTGTCGATCTGCAGTTTCCAGCGCAAGCTGAATGTTGCATCCTCCCTGTTGGTTATTAACCCTTTAGAATTTAAAGGTAGGGTAATTGATTTCACTTGCGTTTCGGTTTTCATGTAGGTGACAGGCGGGGGCCTTCCTCCAATCATGATCGAGTGGGGGCAGGCCTTGGTGCGCGTAAGGCCCGCCCCCACTCGACCATGATTGGAGGAAGGCCCCACTCTATCCTTATTGGAGGAAAACTTGTCACCAAACAGTTTTTGAAACTGCTTTTTTCTCCTCACAGGGGATAAGGCTGGAGTCCAATTATGGACCAAACACTCTAGTAACTAACTAGTAACTAGCTATCAGAACATAGACCGATCTTGTTTTTATTTGAATTAAATAAAATCACTTACCCTACCTTTAACCCTTGTTTGGCTGTTCGTTCTATTCCTCAGTCATATATCCCCGACAGTAAATGCATGTGGAAAAGGAGCAAAACCAGCCAATCAAACAAAGTAAAACACCCTCACCATCCTGCCACCTCCACACAGAGATGCTGTGCCCGGGCTCCACCCCTACAGACAGCAGCAGTTTGCCCGTGGCGCTGAAGTTGACGTAGCCCACGCCCTTAGCGTGAGGACAGCGCAGGATGGACAGGGTCTGCTTGCTGCCCGCGTCCCACACGTGGATGGACGGAGGGGTGCCTGAAAGAGAAACACATTAAAGGTTCATTTATATAGCGCCTTTATCCAAGGCGCTTTACATAGATTGTGCATTACATTCACCCATTCAAACATTCATACACCGATGGCGGAGGAAACCATGCAAGGCACCAACCTGCTCATCAGGAGCAACTAGGGGTTCAGAGTCTTGCTCAATGACACTTCGACACTAACTCTGGGGGGGAGCAAGGGATCAAACTGGGAATGGACCACGTTCATTCAATCTCTAATCCGGTTATTTTTCTCGCTTCAAAGTCAATCTTTTCGCTCCGTATCAGTTCCCCATACTCTATATAATTCATCCACGCATTTGCTTCTCCAGGGCGCAGCCATTTTTGTTGTCAAAAAGCTTATTTCTTCGACTCTCGTTCAGCTTGAAATCCCGCCGTCTCTCGCGGGACAACAGTAACCTGTAGAAAGCAGGGGCACGGGAACGCGCCTCCTGAAGCTGCAATCAAAAATGGAATATAATGCTTCTTTGGGGTGTCTGGACCATCTTGCAAGCTTGTAAGAAGACATTTAAAGATCGAGGTATGGGGGTCGATTTTACCCAGAAACTCTCCTTTAAGGCCCGAATTAATTTCTACTGGCCCAAAAAAAATTAAAAAATCAGATGGTGTTGTAGGAGTCCTAATCACAGGAAAATGTAATGTAAAAAAATTAATAATGTTTTTGTAAGGTTTTATAGCCATAAATCATAAATCATGCTCTAATTTGCATTTTGGGGATATTTTTCACAATAATAACATATGTACATGTTCTAGACATTCTAATGATCACGAAAAACAATATTACAGGCATTTTACTTATGTTTTTGTGAGGAATAGCTTCAGTTAAAAAGTGAGATGTTGTTCGTCCAGATGCTGGAATTTCAACTTCTCTGGGAGGTGTGAATGTCAGTCTCTGTGGGGGGTATTTATATGCAAATATCGTGGCCAATGGCATTGTAATACTAAACAATAGGATTTAATGGTGATGTTAATGTAAAAAAAACGTTGCCAAAAAGCAACGCTGGGCTTTGCAGGGTTAAGAGTCTATAAGGGTCCAGATGGTTACTAACTCAACATCATTTAGCTGGGGACCACCTGGAACCCACCTCAAGGACACACACACGCACGCATGAACACACGCATGAACACACGCACAGTCCTACCTATCTGTCCAGTAGCGATGACGTTCTTGTATTTGGGGTGTTGGTTGACAGTCAGACACAGGATGTCGTCGGTGTGTTCCACGTAGAAGCTCTGACACCCTGGAGGCGGAAGACGGTACTACGAGTTTATGTAAAAGTATTAATGATGCAATATAATAAAACAATCTGTTACAACTACAGTATAAGTCTGGACTCTCTGGAGTTGAGTAAAAGTACAACAGTATTGTTATCAAAATGTACTTAAAGTACCAAAAGTAGAAAGTAGCCTAATCCCGTTTCACAAGTTTTCAAATGTATAATAAAATGTATAAAAAGCTTTTTTAAATAGTAAATCGATTTCACTATTTTTCAAATGGCAGATATACTGTGTATGTATTAAGAGTTCATTTGCAAAAACAGATAAAAGCCATTTTGGGAAAAAATGAGATGACTATTGTTAAGTTAGAGTTTTATTAGAATATAAAATCAATTTTGTTGTTAAGGCAGATATATCCCATTCTAAACGCCCTCAAAGATCAGGTTTTGTAGCAAAAACAAACAAATGACATAGCTCTTTGTTTGCAAAAACAGATAAATCCATTGGGCAGCGTGTTTAGACCATGTGATCCAAGATGGTGCCCCATTATGCACCAAACTTGTCTCAAACATTGTTCAGGGGTCTGCCATGAGGATAGTCAAACCAGGGGCCATGTGTGGCCCCCAGGGGCCATGTGTGGCCCCCAGTGGCCTCTGGGTGCCAGAGGCGCACTGTTGCCCCATTATGCACCAAACTTCTCTCAAAGACTATTCCAGAGGTCTGTCATGAAGATAGTCACACCAGGGGGCATGTGTGGCTCCCAGGGGCCAATTGTGGCCCCCAGGGGCCTCTGGGTGCCTTAGGCGCACTGTTGCCGCATTATGCACACTGTTGCCCCATTATGCACCAAAAGTGTCTCAAACATTGTTCAGGGGTCTGCCATGAGGAAAGTCACACCAGGGGCCATGTGTGGCTCCCAGGGGCCATGTGTGGCCCCC
>NC_137833.1:9954404-9956457 GCF_963921795.1 Nannobrachium achirus | reverse complement strand
AGGGGCCATGTGTGGCCCCCAGGGGCCTCTGGGTGCCATAGGCACACTGTTGCCCCATTATGCACCAAACTTGTCTCAAACACTGTTCGAGGGGTCTGCCATGAAGATAGTCACTCCAGGGGCCATGTGTGGCTCCCAGGGGCCATGTGTGGCCCCCAGGGGCCTCTGGGTGCCATTGGCGCACTGTTTCCCATTATGCGCACTGTTTCCCATTATGCGCACTGTTGCCCCATTATGCACACTGTTGCCCCATTATGCACCAAAAGTGTCTCAAACACTGTTCAGGGGTCTGCCATGAGGAAAGTCACACCAGGGGCCATGTGTGGCTCCCAGGGGCCATGTGTGGCCCCCAGGGGCCTCTGGGTGCCATAGACGCACTGTTGCCCCATTATGCACCAACATTTTCTCAAACAATGTTCAGGGGTCTACCATGTGGCCCCATGTGGCGTGTGGCTCCCAGTGGCCCCTGATATGGTACACTGGGGCCCCTGATGTGGCCTGTGAGGTGGCCCCTGGTGTGACTATTGTCATGGTAGACCCATGAACAGTGGTTGTGCCAAGTTTGGTGCAGACTGGATCAAACGGTGCAGATCAGAGAAGCAGTGCGCCTTTGGCCCCTGGGGACACCAGGAGCCACTGATATGGCACACTGGGGCCCCTGGTTTAGCCCTTTGTGTGACTATTGTCATGGCAGACCCTTAAACAGTGTTCATGCTAAGTTTGATGCAGATTGGATTAATGGTGTGCCTTTGGCACCCCGGGGCCCCCGGGGGCCCCTGATATGGTACACTGGGGCCCCTGGTTTAGCCCTTTGTGTGACTATTGTCATGGCAGACCCTTAAACAGTGTTCATGCTACGTTTGATGCAGATTGGAGCAATGGTGTGCCTTTGGCACCCCGGGGCCCCCGGGGGCCCTTGATATGGTACACTGGGGCCCCTGATGTGGCCTGTGAGGTGGCCCCTGGTGTGACTATTGCCATGGTAGACCCCTGAACAGTGGTTGTGCCAAGTTTGGTGCAGATTGGATCAAACGGTGCACTTTTAGCACCCCAGGGGCCCCTGAGTTGTCCCCTATTGTGCCCCCTGGTGGCTATATGTGGCCCCTATAAAAGTACAGACTGCTTAAAGGACAACTCCGCCCTAAATCACTTCTAGGCTCATTTTCCTATTTATATTGATCCATAAAGACTGTCCATGGGGTCTATTAGACAGAAATGCTCCTGTTGTCCAGTTTCCCCAGCAGAACCCAGCAGCTCTCATAGCATAGAGTGGAGCCTATAAGCCTATCGCTTTTACAATATTTGGTGTGGTCAAAAGTGATTTATTTTTTCATGAATGTGTTACTAGTTGTCATTACAAACACATCCATGCCTTGTTTGCTCCACACAAGCCACCACAGTCTCATAAATCATGTTTTGGGGTGAGCATTCGGCACAACTGCCAATCAAAGTGACTGTACTGGCCAATCACAGGGCATCTTTTCCGGGACTTGGTAAAACACATAAAAGCATAACATCTGTTTAGCAGAGTGTGATGTCTTTTGTGGGACAACGATGGCATGGATGTGTTTGTAATGACAACTAGTAACACATTCATGAAAAATAAAATCACTTTTGATCACAACAAATATTGTAAAAGCGATAGGCTTATAGGCTCCACTCTATGCTATGAGAGCTGCTGCGTTCTGCTGGGGAAACTGGACAACAGGAGCATTTGTGCTTAATAGGCTCCATGGACAGTAATTTTGGATCAATATAAGTAGGAAAATGAGCCTAGAAGTGATTTAGGGCGGAGTTGTCCTTTAAGTATGTTGTCAAAACTTTGTTTTTGCTCTCCTGTAAAATTCTGGAAATCCTTTTTGCGTCCTCGATATGGCCACATTCAATGGTGAAACATCAATTGTGGAGTTATCTGTTTTTGATAAAAAACGAGTGTTGGAGTTATCTGTTTTTGCCAAAAAACAAAGTTTAAATGAAGACAAAAACTATTTTCTAATAAAGTTACATTTGTTATGATACATCTATTTTGTTAAGTCATTTTTACTTAGTCAAA
>NC_137833.1:9929404-9949404 GCF_963921795.1 Nannobrachium achirus | reverse complement strand
GCGGTCGAGCGTTGATTCCTTGATCATGGAACCAAAGACCAATGACGGCGTTCTTCCGCCCCCCCCCCCCAAATCTTGGCTGTTCGCCTCCGGAGTAGGCTAACTTCATAGTTTATCTCCATGGTAACTAATTTGGAATAACATTCATGAAACTGAGTTCTGGCTTAACATATCCAGGTTAACTGGCTAGGCTAATCTGCAGAGATAATTCAGCTTTCATGAAACTGATTGAGTGCTGATCCTGGCTAAATTAAGCCAGGATAAAAATCCAGGCTTTATCCCTAATCTAGGTTTTGTGAAACAGGCCCCTGGTGTCTCACCCTGACTGGATAGCTGAACAGCTTGAGGAAACCAAAGTCGTCGCCGGTAGCCAATAGCGTGGTGTCGCTGCTGAGCGAGGTGGCGTTGACATCGGTGACGTCACTGTGTGCTGCGGGCCAGATGCCCTCCACACTGGAGCCCAGCACGCACGTCCACGTGCACCACTCGATCTTCTCCAGCTGGCACATGCACAACGCATAAGTATGTATTCATGCAATCATAACACATGACATTACAAAGCTTCTTATAATGACATATAAGGTCTGGTCAAGTAGCATAATACTTCATTAATTACTGGCATTCACTGACTTTTTCTTTTGGCCAAGATCATAATTTGTATTATAATTCCCATAGATGTAATTGGAATAATTATTTAATGCATTGCATTATAAACACTGGTATGCAGCATTGTAGTGTGATTATAAGTCATAGCTCAGGGGTAGAGAAACTGGTATTAGAGCACGAAGGGTATAAATCCCGAAGGGTTCCCAGTTCGAATCCGGGCTCCCCCTGAGTTAATGTCGAAGGGTCTTTGGGCAAGACTCTGAACCCCTAATTGCCTCCGGTGAGTAGGTTGGTGCCTTGCATGGCTTCCTCCGCCACCGGTGTATGAATGTGTGTGTGAATGGGTGAATGTAATGCACAATCTATGTAAAGCGCTTTGGATTAAAAGCGCTATATAAATGCACCATTTACCATTTACAATATAAGTAGTAGAGTGCTTTAAAGCAATTCATGCAACAACACATAAAAAGTACGTCATTACTTTTACTTCTTAAAGCACCCAATGAACACTTGGAAACCTCAAATGTCCCAAACTGTCACTTTACAACAGGATTCAAATTCCAAAGTATCACAAGTAGCAGATTTACAAGCTCGAAAAACATCGCATACCTTTGTGTGAGGCTGTAGTATGATCAAGTAGTGCATTTATTAACGGAACAAATAGGTTTCTGCCCGACAGCAACGATATTATAAACTGACCTCAGAGCTGCAGATGATGTGTCTTTTCCCTCTCGGAGCTTCAAAGAACAGGTGCTCTTTGGCTCCAGTGTTCACCTGGAGCAATTTACCTACACACACACACACACACACACACACACACACACACACACACACACACACATGCACGGCACACGCACACGTTCCTATGATGCACAATGTGAAATATTATTTAAATAATGTGAACACGTTGAACTGATTGAGAAAAAAGCCCAAACTACAGTGCTCTGCTGTTCACAGAGAGGACACCAATGATTGGTCATGGAAAATCCAACCCCCTCCCCCTTGGAATTAAGTCAGAGTGGAGGGAGGTTAGAGAGAGAGAGAGAGAGAGAGACACACTGACCTCTGGTGTCCCAGTCGATGTGTGTGATGTAACTGGTAGCTCCTTTACACACTCCCAGTCTCTTACTGGTCAGGACGTTGTAGATGTCAATGCACTTGTCATGGGAGGCAACGGCCAGGTATTTACCTGAGTCTGACACACACACACACGCAGTGGTGTGATATGGATTTTAGAAGTGTGGGTCCTCTAAATTCATGACATCATGCACGCACGCTGTTTTTATTGTTAATTAGTGTAATAGTGTGTGCATATGAGGCGCGTGTGCGTGCAGCAAAATAAGTGTGGGCTCGCTGAGCCCACGGCATCTCACCCCTGCGCACACGCAAACACACACATACACACAGACACACACACACACACACACACACACACACACACACACACACACACACACACACACACACACACACACACACACACACACACACACACACACACACACATGCATGCATGCACCCATGCATGCATGACATCAAGTGTAAAGTTTGCCAAAACCTCGTAGAGATACGTCTTGACACCAGTAGAAGGGGAAATAGCGACATCTGCTGGGCCATTAATACGAGATTAACGGCAGATTCTACGAGAACACGGAAGTGGCTTAATTTCTGAGTGTGAGTGTCAGAATTGTCAGAGACAATGATATGGTGTCTCTCTCAGAGAGTGCGTACCTTGTGATGTCAGAAACAATTAAATGGTGTCTCTATCACAGCATGCGTACCTTGTGATGTCAGAAACAATGAAATGGTGTCTCTATCACAGCATGCGTACCTTGTGATGTCAGAAACAATGAAATGGTGTCTCTATCACAGCGTGCGTACCTTGTGATGTCAGAAACAATGACATGGTGTCTCTCACAGTGTGAGTACCTTGTGATGTCAGAGACAATGACATGGTGTCTCCCACAGTGTGAGTACCTTGTGATGTCAGAGACAATGACATGGTGTCTCCCACAGCGTGCGTACCTTGTGATGTCAGAGACAATGATAATATGGTGTCTCTCACAGCGTGCGTACCTTGTGATATCAGAGACAATGACATGGTGTCTCTATCACAGCATGCGTACCTTGTGATATCAGAGACAATGACATGGTGTCTCTATCACAGCATGCGTACCTTGTGATGTCAGAAACAATGACATGCTGTCTTTCACAGCGTGCGTACCTTGTGATGTCAGAGACAATGACATGGTGTCTCTCACAGTGTGCGTACCTTGTGATGTCAGAGACATGACATGGTGTCTCCCACAGCGTGCGTACCTTGTGATGTCAGAGACAATGACATGGTTTCTCTCACAGCGTGCGTACCTTGTGTGAACCTGATGTCAGAGATCTGGTCCCTGCGGTGCTGCAGGGACAGGATGTCCTCCAGGGTGTCGGAGTTCACCACCAGGAAGCTGCCGTCGTTCAGGCCCACCGCCAGCGCCTTCCCGTCTGGACTGAACGCACAGCAGCGCCCCCCTGTGGAGGGAGGACACACACACACACACACACACACACACACACACACACACACACACACACACACACACACACACACACACACACACACACACACACACACACACACACACACACACACACACACACCAATCAAAATGATAGGAGAGCATTGAACATGGCTGAACATTAACTCGCATCAGCAGACTTTCCACCGCGGAGGACAAGTAACTAACTTAGCAAGGTGCTGATTTCATTTAGCTAATGTCAGCTATCAAGGCAAGTAAGAGCAATAAAACAACAAGAATAAAACTAACATTGACTTGCACAGGTGGGCTGAGAGCAGCATTGACAAAATGCCCCCAGAGCAGCAATTTAACATTGGTCTATGTTATAGCCGGGGAGCCACAGGCCCAAAAGCTCAAAGAATAGGGTTTTACCTGTGACGTCATGACATACTTTTTATTTTTGTTTTTTCTATTAATTTGGTCATTAAGGTACACAGAATGAGAGGCCTGCTCTGTCGGAAACGTTGCGAAAAAAAAGTTATGGCCATTTGTATCACTGTCCCATCGACTTCACTATACAGGAAAGAAACACATCAAAATAAATATGCTTTAAGTAGCATGTGAGGGGTCAAACTAGGGGTTCTTGATGATTCTGAATCCATTGCAAGCATTTGTTTTGCATGAAAAACATTCCTTGGGCTAGAAAACGGACCAAAATAACGGTTTGTGAGGCTGAAATCTAGCCCAAGGAATGTTTTTCATACAAAACAAATGCTTGCAATGGATTCAGAATCATCAAGAACCCCTAGTGTGACCCCTCACTTGCTACTTGTCTTAGAGCATATCTTTTTGGTGTGTTTTTTCCAGTACATTCAATCTGCTCTGAGAGCAGCATTGGCAACATTGCTAATATATCAAATATAGCAATATAGCAAATATATATTCTGTATGTTTTTAGAACTTGATAAATACTTTTTAGTATTGGCCCTGTAAAAAAAAAATCTAACTAAAAATATAATATTGAATATATTCGATATTCCAGCCAATTTCTAAGACCAATATTCAAATTCAATTTCTGAGGAATGTTGACAGCCCTAACACACACACACACACACACACACACACACACACACACACACACACACACACACACACACACACACACACACACACACACACACACACACACACACACACACACACACACACACACACAGACCTTTCTTCAGCTTGCGGACGGCCAGCATACGGTGGTTAGCAGACAGCTCCCAGATGCGTAGCGTTCTGTCGTCGCTGACCGTAGCACACACTGGTAGGACAGGATGGACCGCCAGACCCCACACCTCCCCCTCCATGTGACCCTGCATACACACAGTAGAATTCTCAACAGGCCTGAAAATGAATGTCCGGCCATAACTGGGCCAGCCCGAGGCCCGGCCTGACTAATTTCATTAGCATACATTTTAGGCCCTACCCTACCCTAAATGTCGGGTCGGGTTCGGGTATGGTCGGGTTTGGGCAGAATTTGGGAACTCTAAAGCCCTTTGCACACGTTTAACCGCACGGATAAAACGGACAATATAATTTTTTGAAAAGAAAACAATGATTCTCTATGACCTCATGCACACCGGCTCCGAATTAGCCGTGCGACGAGTCGCTGCCGCCGTGCGTTTTTTTCTCGATCAAACCCAGTTCGATTCGTGCGTCTTGTCGCATGCGGTAAAAAACTCATCACTCCTTTTATGACTCCTTTTTGGATCCGCAGCGCCGATTCCGCACAGCCTTGCACACCAAATCCAATGCGTTTTATTCATGCCGCAAGCGAAAAAAACGCAACTGTCCTGTGTGCAAAGGGCTTTACACTAATATGTTGATGTACATAATATGATTGTATCGATACATGGTGAAGCGTATCAAAATTAAGGCAGGCAGACAGGCAGACACCTGCACCATGGATGTCATGGGTACAGTCTACTACCTGGACCAGTAGGGTCATCGGTCCGGTCTTGTCTATCTGCAGGATCTCTCCGTTCTTGGTCCCCACCAGGATGTGTCCGTGGCCCAGTGTGATAGCCCTGATGGACGGGCTGTCTTCCAGTAACAGGCCTGCTCCAGCAGAGGGCAGCGTCGTGCCGAGAAGAACCAGTCAGTCATGATTTGATTTGATGTATTGTTTTATTTTAATCATGTATTAATTATCAAGTGTGTGTGTGTGATTGTACACCTTTAGATCCAGCAGACAGAGCAGACCTCTTGATGCAGTAGGTCTTCAGACACCTGTCAAACATGTCGTCCCACAACTCCACCACGCCATCTTTACCGCCTGTTACGAAACCCTATACACACACACACGCACACGCACGCACGCACGCACGCACGCACACACGCACACACACACACACACACACACACACACACACACACACACACACACACACACACACACAGGCAGTCAGAGTGGCGGTGATCTGATATTCAGATGTGCTGTTTCAAGTCTTCAGGCTTTACTGCTCTTTTTTTGCAATTGCTTTTTTCCACCGGCTTCTTTCCCTGTTTTGCATTTCTAATTTTTACGGAGCATATTTTTGCAGAAACCTGCACATGGAGAGAAACCAGTCCATTCCCATTGAAAAGCAAAATTTAAAGATTTAAACGTCAAAGTCAGAGAGTCAATGTTCTGCCAACCCATTGGAAAGCTACTGTCTCGCCAATGACAGGACATGTGAAGTTCTGAATGCAAGGCACGTTATATAATCATCTAAATGCATTGAACTGAGCTGGCATCGATACAAATGTAAGAGCTCCAGGGTAACTGCTAACAATCTCCCATCAGTATGACGCTATAAATAATATAGAGCAGTCGGTCACCATCGGCTGTTGGCTACAGTAAGGTCCTGCAGCGAATCTGAGAAATTGTCGAAGTAGAAAAAACAACAACAGTTTTCGCCAGTGAAAAAAGGTATAGTCACGCAAGGTCAGACAAGGTCAGAGAGAGAATAAGGATGAAGCTGGCAGGGCACTATGTCAGGCACTTGGAACTAACTTGTGGCGAGCAAATTGACACTGTGGGAGCCAACCCAGGGCATAGAAAGAGAAATAGACCAGGAAGTAGGGATGCGGTATCGGTATTCGTGGTATCGGTACTCGCCCCGATACCAGCCTATTTTGTGGTATCGGTACTCGTCAGATACTGCTCACAAAGCGCCCGAGTACCCTGTGTGTTCCGCCACTTCGCCTTTCTCTCTCTCTTAAAGTATCAAAAGTAAAAATACAATATGTTTGAGCATAGCAGATCTAGAAGATCATGCACAGTACAGGAATTTCCATGGGCTAATGCCTCATTCACACTACAGATATATAGTTGAACGTTTAGCTTGGTAATTCAATGTAATCTCAATGGAAACCAGCTTTAAAGATACAGGAGACGCTCCAAGCAAAGCTTTGAAAGCTTTAAAGCTGGTTTCCATTGAGATTACATTGAATTACCAAGCTAAACGTTCAACTATATATCTGTAGTGTGAATGAGGCATAAACCTGAAAAAAAAAGTGACATGTGTGGCAGTTGTGCCATGTTCTGGGAAAGCAATGCAATTTAATGTGTTATATACAGCCAGAAAGTGAGGAACATCTGATAAAAAAAAAAAAAAAAAAAACGTAATTTAAAGACATTTTGTATTATTAATTTTACTCGTATCGGTACTCGGTATCGGCGAGTAGGCCTACTCAAAATGAAGTACTTGTACTTGTACTCGGTCAGCAAAAAAGTGGTATCAGGACATCCTACGAATTGACTCATTCCAAATCTTTTATCTTCCCTCCACCCTCCTTTGTAATCCCACACCTCTAAAAATAGGGCTCATGTGTAAAAAAAGAAGAAGAAAAGGGACAGTTGGACCCAAGTTGAACCCAAATGCAGGCTGACCAGAAACAGAATAGAGTGCAATCAGTTGAATGGCTTCCTTGGCACATGTCCCAGGCTATTTAAAGTTCCTTTTTTATGATTGGAATTCAAATTTATGTGAGCTCTGCTCCCAGAATCTGCCACTTTGTACCAACCCTCATCCATCCATGGAGTGTTATGGGAGGATGCCAAGGGAGTTATTTGAGGTTCCATGCAGCCCTGGTGAAAATAAATAAGTGTATATATAAAAACTATAATGCCAGTGTAAAAAGCATCATTAAAAGTACACTTAAAAGTTGTATCTATCAGGAGACAACAAGGGGAGGTAAATGTCCCATTGAAAGATCTCATTCATTCATTGCGTCTGTTTTTTTCCCCTTTTCTCCTTAGTGTTTGTATTTGTTGTCGATGATGATGTATTATTGTTTTATTTTGTTACGTTATTGAATTGAATACATAGGACCACAATGGAAACACGTCTGTGTGTTATCCTTTTATCATTAATGTCTGACTGTACCTCGTATTGTGCTGTTTACATTTCAGCCTCACAGCATAATCGCCAACATTTTTAGGTCAATTTGACATTTCTGCCTAATTCTACTGTCCTAACTGCCTGTGCCTTATTGCCTAGTATGTCCTCCAGAACGCTTGTTACATTCCAAAATGACTTAAGCCAAAGTCATTTTGAGGCGGCATTCACACAGGCACGTTTTATTGCGATTAAAACAAATCCTCTAACTAAAAAATACACAACGTTTGGGCATGTGTGAAGACACATCCGTATTCTTTTTCGAATCAAAGAAACGAATGCAAATCCACAAAAAAACTGTGGTTTCGATTCGCTACAGCAAACGCTTCACTGTTGGTGTGAATCCTCTCAAATACAAATACAGGCAATATATAGAGCCATGTGCGGGTTAAATCCATTGTTATTTATAAAAGGTTAAATCACCCTCCAGGCCGTCTGCTCTCATTAGATTTCGGACCATTCTGGCCGCCTCCTCCCCTCGTTGATTTCATTTCTGATCACCGCTCCCTCGATCGCACATATGATTTGTGAGGAGTTGCTCACAGTAGATGAAAGGAAAGTGTCACTGGAGTCACTTGTATATCATAGCCTATAATATAATATAGGCCGATGTGTGGGTCTCTCGCCCTCGCTCGCGCGCGCTCTCTCTCTCTTGCTCTCTGTGCAATCATGTCTAAATGGAGACGCTTTACGCGCGCCGCGGAGCGCAGAGAAGGAGCCAGCGGAGGGCAAGACGAGGGGCAGAGAGAGAGAGAGAGAGAGAGAGAGAGAGAGAGAGAGAGAGAGAGAGAGAGAGAGAGAGAGAGACACGATGACGTTGTCCTCTTCGTAGATATTCATATCTTGCTAAAGTAGACCTATTTGCTGTCTGGTTTATTGCTGGTAGATTTTGCGAGTCCCTCCCGCCGCCGCATGGTTTTATTTTTTGATCGCCCGTTTACGACCGTCGACCGCAGATAAATATTTGCGGGGGTCCTGCGGTTACATTGTGAGTTGAACTTGAAGAATTATTAAACACTGGGAGATGGAGGAGGCATTATGCAGCTTGGATACATGTCCCGTGGACAGACGTGGACTCAGCGATTCCTTGTTTCGGATGACAATGTGTGTGAGCGCAAACGTATCAATTAAATATGCAAGAATGTGGCAACTTCACCCCTCCCATTCGCACGACTAAACCGAATTATATTATGAGAATGTGGCCTATAAGACAACTTTTTTACAGAAATTATTTTGAATCTAACAAGCATTCAGGCTGAGGACATATACCGGTAGGCAATAAGGCAGGATGAATCAGCAGAGTTAGATTAATAAAGGCAGATACATAATTTAGGTCAAATTAGTTGGCGTCTGAATGGAGCCTAAGTCAACTAGAATCTACCGTAGTTGATCTAGTTTATTAGATGATTTAAACGGGCACGATAACTACAGAGATGCCATTTCAAAACTTAACAAGTGCTGCCATTGGCAAGACAGTAGATTTTAAGGAGATTTGCAGACATTGAGCTTGTAGATCAGCTATTTTTATGACCTATTCTGACTTTGAAGTTTAAATATAGGCCTACCCATGAAGGTGGATTGAACCTGAGAAAAAAATGCACCGAAAAAATAAATGCACCAGAAAAAAATGCACTATGCAAAATGCATAGGAAACTTTCAAGAAAAGGGCAGCAAATAATGAAGCGTTGAAACGGCACTAGGGATGGCCAACGGCTAACCGTTACCGTTAAACCGATAAGAAATTGGTTACCGGTAAGCACTAACGGTTAATTTTGACCGATAAAAAAGAAAAGAAAAAGGAAATCAACCCATGTGTCACACCAAAAGCCCCGTACACCAATATCTACGCAACATCAAGTCATCAACCATGCAACTATACGCGCTGTGGTCACACATTTCTGGACACCAATGCCTGTGTAACATCCATGCATTCACGCAACTGCGAGTCTGCGACGCTGCTTGATTTGTCGTACACGCTGACTTGTTCATCAGGAAACAAATGCTCCGTCGTCGATTGGATTTTACAAAACAGACCCCCGTCACATTGAATCCCGTTTAAGAAGAGCTTAAAACACAACTTTCTAATGTTACATGTTGATGACGTGAGGAACGCTAAAGTCGTCTTGGTTACAGAGTAGCTAGGAGATGCGAAAATAACAAAGCTCAGAGTCGCAAATTCAATGATCGCTGCATCAGCACACACAAAACACGGGCGAGAGAGAAGAAAATTTATGAAATGGACATCACGTTTAGCCGATCCAACCATTCCAAAAGTCATACGATTAAAAGTTATTGCTCTACATGCGAGCATCTCGTTGCTGCTGTGTTGTTAGGCGACCGACAGGGAGTACACAGAATTTCAGAGAGGCATGGGCTGAAGGGCCTTTTGGTGGACAATTCTGTTGATAAAAGTTAAGTGCTCCAGCCCCCTTTGCTGTATGTGCGCACGTGCCTGGCGAGAGCGCATCACATTACAGACTGATCATTTCAATACCACCGTTTCTTTGCAAAAACATTTCTTTTAGAAAACATTTGCATTCTTGTTTCTCCTAGTTTTATTGTTTTTAATGTGTAAATATGGCACTTTATTATGGGGAAAAACGTGTGTATTTCCCTTTTTTAAAATCGCTAAAATAGCGCATTTTTGAACACATTTCCTTAACGGTTAACGGTTAATTAACTGATAAGGCCTTTCGGTTATCGGTTAAGAAAAAATCTCCATTTGGCCATCCCTAAACGGCACATCTGTATAAAGCTATATACGTATATCTTTCACTATTGTATTTTTTATATAGTTGGTGTTCACTTGGCTTAGAACGATTTTAAAATGATGCTATGAGGCTAACAGTACTATTCAATCAACCACACAGAGCAGAGCAGACCTTGTCCAGTGAGTTGAGGGTGAAGACGGGTCCGTCGTGGGCCTTGAGGGTCCTGAGCAGGAGGGCGTCCCTCCACACGTACACGTCCCCCCCGGCGGAGCCCGAGAACACCAGGTCACCTCCTCTCTCATAACACACCGACAGCATGCTGTCCATCCTGCTGCGACCCACCGAGCCCACCACCCCACGCCTTCCTACCAGACCCCCACCTGACCGGGAAGGGAGGCACAGAGAGAGACAGACAGACAATAGGAGTAATCTCAATAGGTAGGTGCATTTAAAAAAATGTCTTGCCATGCATTAGCCCTAAAATAAAGGCTTTTTAACTGTCCTTCAAGAGTGCCTTGGTCTAACCTTTTTTGTCACATCCCAGGTTTACAGGTGTAAAGATAATTAATAGAAACATAAAGGGGAAGGGGAGGGGGGCAGAGAGAGCAAGGATAAAACATGTTTTAAGTAAAAATATATAGGAGCGTGCGTGCGTGCGTGCGTGCGTGCGTGCGTGTGGTGTTGCAGTTGTACCTGCCAATTGCCAGAACTTAATGTGCTTCATTCCAACCGTGACCAGTTTATCATCAAACAGTGGACTGCACTTCACCATGAAGATCTTCTCCTTATGACCGCTAGAGAGAGAGAGAGAGAGAGACAGAGGGGTGGGGGTAAAGTTTGGAATCACATCTTTATTATTTAGGTTCCAGCATGATGTCTGGCAATCATTGATTTTGTAACCCATTCTTAATCCATGCAGTGTCAATTGAGAGACAGCCGGTGAGCGGCTCTTGCTGTGTCAAATGCCTAATCCTGGGCGCTAATCTCACTCTGCCAACCTGAGGAGAGCCCCTTACTCATGCTCTTTTCAGTGCATGAGTGAGCAGGTCACTTCTTTTTTTTTTTCAATTTTAGTTTTTTATTCAGCATTCAGCAGGAGATATGAAGCAGAGATAGGTACAAATATAAATGCTTATTTTTCTATTTAAAATACATCAAGTGACGGACGAACATACAGACATAGGAATTTGGAAGTAGAGCAAAATAATAATAATGGTATTAATGATAACAAAAGAATTAAAGAACTTACATGTCACAAACAAAACAAATCCCTTTCCCACCCACTTGGAACCCTTAGTTTTTCACCCGTTGGGATTATGTGTGTTCTTGTTTATTTGTTTATGTTTTTTGAGTAGCTAGCTTTGTTGACTTAGAGAGAAGAAGAAAGAAAAGAAAGAAGAGTAGAAGAGAAGAGAAAATAGATTTAAGAATATACTAATGATAATGATAGATGATTTAGGAGAAAGGAGAAGGGGGATAGAAGAAAAGAAATAAGAAAATAGAGCTAAGAGGACAGGGAGTACGGAGGATGGGGTGTGGTAAGGTGGGAGGGGGTTTCCCATTTTAAGAGATCGGACATTATGGGGTGTCTGGAAGTCGCCTCAAGTTTTTAAAGTAGGTTATTACGGGGCTCCAGGTGGACATAAATCCTCCGGGGGAACAGCGTAAATCAAACTTTATTTTCTCGAGGTTTAAGCATGACATGGCATCTTTTATCCAAAAATCTGGTTTAGGGGGGAATGGAGATTTCCAGTCTAGAAGAATTCTCCTTCGCGCAAGTAGTGACAAAAAGGCTATGCTGTTTTGGATATTTTTGTTGGAAGTGAATTTTTTAGGGAGTACCCCAAAAATTGCCACTTCAAAGCAAGGTTGGATGTTTATATTAAACATCTCTGACAGAGTTCTGAAAATGACAGACCAGTAGTTCTCCAGTCGAGAGCAAGACCAAAACATGTGTGTCAGACTTGCTGGAGATTTGTGACATCTATCACAGATGTCATCAACATTGTTATACATTCTAGATAATCTAGCTTTACAGAAATGAGAGCGGTGCAAAACTTTAAATTGAATTAGGCTCAGCCTAGCACAAGAGGTACTTCCATTTATCTTAGTCAGGGCTTTACTCCATGTCTCTTCCGGAATATTTTCTCCAATTTCCCCTTCCCAACCAGATTTGATTCCATCGAGAGATGTAGGTCTCAACTGGGATATGATATTATAAATGTGGGACATAGATCCTTTTGGGGCGTCTAAGATGCATTCTATTCCCGTTTTGGGAGGAATATTGGGGAAAGAAGAGCTGTATGATTGGACGAAGTGACGGATTTGAAAGTATCTGAACATGTGGGAGGTTGGGAGGTTAAATTTAGCTGCCAGTTCTCTGAAATTGGCGAAAATTCCGTTAATATAAAGATCTTTGAGTCTGACGAGTCCTGACCCTTTCCACAGGGAATAGGTTGGGTCTGTCGTTCCAGGAGTAAACAAATGGTTGTTACATATAGGAGTATAAAAAGAAAGTTCTCGAAGGTCAAAGGAAGCTCTGAATTGGGACCATATTTTCAGTGTGTTTATAACGATGGGATTGGCTGAGTATCGGTTTTGCGAAATTGGTAGGTTAGTTGTAATTAGAGCTAGTAAAGATGTATCTGGGCATGAACTGGCTTCGTTTTGGCACCAATCCAAATTAGGGTTATGAGCCCAACAGGTCAGTTTGGAAATATTAGCTGCCCAGTAATAGTGCTTGAGATTGGGGAGGGCAAGTCCACCGTCAAGTCTGGGTCTTTGTAAGTAGTCTTTTTTAATTCTCTGGCATTTTCCTCCCCATATAAATGATAAAATTAATTTGTCCAAGTTGCGAAAAAAAGATACGGGGATAAATACTGGCAGCGCTTGAAACAAATATATAAAACGGGGCAGAACATTCATCTTTATACTGTTTACTCTTCCTGCTAAGGATATGTTCATAATCCCCCATCTGTGTAGGTCCACTTTGAGTTTGTCAGTAAGAGGTAAAAAGTTGTCTTTGAACAGAGCATTTGTGGTCTTACGAATATGAATTCCAAGGTAACGAAAGCCAGTTTCTGTTACACGAAAGGGTAAGGAGTTTCTGGGTATTTGGAGAGCCGGTTTGTTAACTGGGAAACATTCACTTTTATTGAAATTTAGTTTATATCCTGAGAAGGAGCCGAATCTATTCAGAAGATCAAGGATTTTTGGGGTGCTACCAACTGGATCAGATAAGTATAGCAGTAGGTCGTCAGCATATAGAGAGAGTTTGTATTCTGTGCCCCATCTGTGGATACCCTGTATGAAGGGTGCTGATCTGAGTGCGATCGCCAGAGGTTCTATTGCAAGTGCGAACAGCAGGGGGCTTGTTGGGCAGCCCTGTCTGCAGCCCCTTGAGAGCGTGAACAGCTGAGACTTCATCCCATTTGTAACCACAGATGCCTTAGGGGAAGAGTACAGTAGAGAAATTGTCGAAATAAAGTTTGGGCCGAAGCCAAAGTTCTTTAAAACCTCCAACAAATAGCCCCATTCCACCCTATCAAATGCTTTCTCCGCATCCAAGGAGACCACCACCTCTGGGGTCACCAAGGATGCGGGAGAGAGAATGACATTGAGAAGACGGCGGATGTTTGAGGAGGAATGACGGTCTCTGATGAAACCTGTCTGATCAATTGAAATAATATCTGCTACAACAGTTTCCAACCTTGAGGTTAAGGTTTTTGCAAGTATCTTGTAGTCTGTGTTTAGAAGTGAGATGGGGCGGTATGAGTTACAATTCAATGGGTCTTTGTCTGGTTTTAGAATGAGAGAGATTGATGCTTCTGTGAGAGTTTGAGGGAGATATCCCTGGTTCAGAGAGTCAACAGTCATATCCAATAAAAGAGGGGCCAGTTTGTTTGAAAATAATTTATAGAATTCAATTGGGTAGCCATCTGGGCCAGGGGTCTTACCATTTTGCATTGCTGAGATGGAGTCAATTATCTCGCTTAGCTGTAGAGGTTGTTCGATAGTTTCACGCTTCGTAGGGTTAAGAATCGGAAATTGAAGGTCGTCAAGAAAGTTCAACATGTCTGTAGTATCCAATGGGGATTCCGAAGTGTATAAATTAGAGTAGAAGTTTTTAAACGTGTCGTTAATCTCTGAAGGAATAACGGTACATGTATCAGATGGTGTCTTTATTTGAGAAATATTTCTTGATGCAGCCTCTTTTTTTAGTTGGTGTGCCAGTAATCGCCCGGCTTTCTCTCCGTGCTCATATACAAGGCCTCGTGAACGTAATAGAAGTTTCTCTGTTTTCTCGATAGTGAGTAAATTATATTGCATTTGTGAGGTCAACCGGTCTTTGTAAAGTTCCGGCGAAGGAGAAATTGAGTATTCATTGTCAAGTTTTGCAATGCGGTCCGTTAGTTGGTCTTCTTGTTGTCTTTTCTGTTTATTGTGCCTTGAGCAGTAAGATATAATTTCTCCTCTTATAACCACTTTCAAAGTTTCCCAGAGTAAAGATGGAGATATCGAGTCAGATTTATTGGTTAGAATAAAATAATCAATTTTGTTAGAAATTAGTGAGCAAAAGTCAGGATCATTTAAGAGGAGAGGGTTCAATTTCCAGGGAGGGCGAGGTTTATGTAGGTTTGAAAAGTTTAAATCAAGCAGTAGAGGGGCGTGGTCTGAAATGACAATTGCTGAGTATTCAGTGTTCTTGACTGAGGGTAGGAGAAGTTCATCAATAAAAAAGTAGTCAATTCTGGTAAAGGTCTTGTGTACATTGGAGAAGAAAGAGAAGCTTTTTTTATTCGGAAATTGAAACCGCCACGGATCTATACATCCCATTAAATTCATGAATGTGGATATAGTTTTGGCCATTTTGGTGGGAGGTTTTTTCTTTGAACTTGATCTGTCCAATGATTGATTTATAGTGCAGTTTAGGTCACCACCAAAGATCAGACGATAGGAGTTCAAATCAGGTAGGAGAGCGATAACCTTCTTCATAAAGGCTTCGTCATCCCAATTAGGTGCATAAATGTTTACTAGGAGTACCGGAGTGTTGAAAAGGCATCCTGACACCATAATATAACGTCCATAAGGATCAGAGATAATATCTTTTGGAGTAAATTGAATCTTTTTATGGATCAAAATGGCAGTACCCCTTGTCCTTGCATCAAAATCTGAGTGGTAGATTTGACCAACCCAGTGTGTTTTTAGTCTGACATGGTCTTTTTTAGTCAGGTGCGTTTCTTGTAAGAAAGCAATCTCAGTTTGAAGATGTTTCAAGTGAGAGAGTATGCGCCCTCTTTTGACTGGACCGTTCATTCCCCCTGTATTCCAGCAAGTAAATCTCAGGGTGTCCCCTCCCACTCGCACACCACCGTTTGCCAAATTAGCCATAATCTAAATTAATGTTGATTAGATGATTAAATTCAAGGTAAAAAAGGATAGAGATAGAAATGAGAGAGAGAAAAGAAAGCAAGTGTTTAGAGAAGTCAACTATAATTTCTAGTATGGGCCTTATCATGAAGATCATGAATATCAATTGGTGAAATATAGGATCCAAGTTCCCCCTCCCTCCAACACAAAACTCAGACAGACAAAACTTAACATAACTAAATAAAACCAACACATACACGTAGACATGGGCATTCTGAGAGGGATACAGTAAACACCAGTACCTAGCTTCAACTTGCCCTTTCAGACAGAAGACTGACAAACACATCAAACTAAACATAACTACGTTTAAAAGCCCTAACATTAACCCTATTCCTAAGCCTGTCTTCTCACCAAAGACTAGCTGCAGGACCCTAAACATTATGTCCTTCCTGTCACACTAAACTCCGACTCTTCGTTCAGAGTGAGTACGGGGTCCTGAACATATATAATGTCAAATATTTCGATATGGCACGAGTTATCAATTTTCAGATAATAAATTCCCCTGCCATCAGCACTAGCTGTCCATGCAATGTAGCTTCAATATAACTTAAGAGTATATAAATACTACAATAGTCTGCATACCAGGTTTTAGTAACGGGTGGAAAAAAAAGGAAAGAAGAAAAAAAAAAAAAAAAAAAAAAAAACAATTCCCACTAAAGCAGTATTAATGGTTATCTTGAATTAATTGTATTTAAAAAAAGGAGAAGGTGATAGTGATTAATTATTAACAATACCAGTAAGAATAATAGTTAATGATGGTATTGAGCAGGACCATTGCTACTGAGAGCTTTAATGGTAATGCCAATTGTTCACAATGAGTCTAATAGTGGGTCTAATGTTGACACAAGGTATTAAGTAATGGTGAAATACTGCTGTAGCTAGATTTGTTGTACATCCAATAGTATTTGTAAAAACAAGCATTGTTGAGAATGGTTTTGTAAATTATCCTTCACCATCTCACCATGATAGAAAGTGTGTGTGTGTGTGTGTGTGTGTGTGTGTGTGTGTGTGTGTGTGTACATCCTTGTAGCACAAGTGGAAAGGGGGGACTGTCTAATGTTGTGAAAAACGGGTTTGAGAAAAAAGTCCTCCTAATACACATTGACCCGTGTGTGTGTGTGTGTGTGTGTGTGTGTGTGTGAAGCTGTCCATGCAATGTAACTTCAATGTAACTTAAGAGTCTATGAATACTACAATAGTCTGCATACCAGGTTTTAATAACGGGGAAAAAAAAGTAAAGAAAGAAAAGAAAAAAAAAAAAAATCCAAAACAATTCCCACTAAAGCAGTATTAATGGTTATCTTGAATTAATTTTATTTAAAAAAAAGAAAAGGTGGTAGTGATTAATTATTAACAATACCAGTAAGAGTAGTTAATGATGGTATTGAGCAGGACCATTGCTACTGAGAGCTTTAATGGCAATGCCAATTGTTCACAATGAGTCTAATAGTGGGTCTAATGTTGACACAAGGTATTAAGTAATGGTGAAATATTGCTGTAGCTAGGTTTGTTGTACATCCAATGGTAATTGTAAAAACAAGCATTGTTAAAATGGTTTTGTAAATTATCCTTCACCATCTCACCATGATAGAAAAAGTGTGTGTGTGTGTGTGTGTGTGTGTGTGTGTGTGTGTGTGTGTGTGTGTGTGTGTGTGTGTGTGTGTGTGTGAGAGAAGAAGAAAAAGATATAAGCATTATGCATGTACTAACTAGAAGATGAGACAAAAAGAAAAAGAGTCCCCCCCCCCCCCCCACCCCCCCGTCTCCCCGTACCAAATGGCTGATCAGTGATCACCAAGCCAAGCTGGACACAAATCTTGGTTTGTTTCTAATTATAATCATCTCATAGTTCGAGGTCAGGTGCACACACAATATCAATGCTGTGCACCACTACCCCCGATCAGAAGTAGCCAAATTAGACCGAGAAGTAGGTGTTATACATAATTATGAAGGTAGGGGAGATTCGAGTGAGGGCGAAAGGTTCGTTCTATAGCTCGCCGTACCGCGGGCCGCGCGCCCGGGGCGGCCGCTCCACAAACCCGCAATGCGTCGCTTCCACGGCGCATCACGGGTCCGCAGACCCACCACCCCTAACGCAAGCCCCCCCCCGCACGGCCAAGCATGGCTTCAGTTCAACTCGCGCACAATATCTCAGGTTACAGCGACTCTCTCAGGGAGAGAGCATCAAATCATGGCATTAAACAAATCGATACATTTTTTTTTTTTTTTTTTTTTTTTTTTACGGCAGAGCCAAGAGATCTCAAAACGGGGAAAGATCCTAAAGTAACATCATTAAAGTACGAGCGTTGTAATGTTGTCAATCGCAAGGATTTCATTGAGAACGATAAGTACAATGGCACATTGAAATAAATGAATTAGCCTAGTGGAAATCAATATATGTAGGGGGAGATTAAAGCAATGGGAAAGATGACAAAAACAAAAAACACAATGGGGGGAAACAAACAGAAGATAGAAATAATATATATATACATGCATGGAATGAGATAGGTTACATGTATTGAGGCAAATACATTGGAAATGATTTCGGGCTTACCTCAACAATCCAGTGCACGATAAAAGGCAAGGCAGTGTTAAAAAAAAAGGGAAATGGTCCCATGATGTCCATTATGATTGGAAGTGAAAAATAATAAAAATAATGATGATAGCGGCTGAAAGAGGGGGGGAGGGAGAAGGGAAATAAATAAAAAAACCTAGAAAGAGGGGCGGAGAGAGAGAAAAAAGAAAAAGAAAACTTTCCAGGGCGTCTTGGTGTATAATTCAAAGGCACATTATAGTTATTGTCTCCAAAGTCATATCCATTTCGATATCACGGTGATGAGCGCCGGTATTCCCGGCGAATTGTCATTTATGACTCGGGTAGCACGTTGATCTTCTGGTCGTAGAAGGCAGTGGTTTCCTCAGGAGAGTTGAAGATCTCGGTTTTATCTTGGAATGTTATCTGCAGGCGTCCTCCGCTTAGTAAGCGTGATCCAATCCCTTTTTCAAATAGGGATTTTTTGATTGGGTTGTATGCGGTGCGTTGTTTGGCTGTGGCCGCCGTTGTTTGGGCATAGAACCGCAGTGGGACGTCTCGGAACCTGCATTCGTTGTTGCGGGACCACTTCCAAGCCCTCTCCTTCTCCTGGATGTAGTGGAAGCAGATGACCATGGCTCTGGGTCTCGTTGGGTTCTTCTGGTCCATTTTTCCTCCGGATCGATACACGTAGTCCAGCGTTGGGGGAGTAGAGAAGACGTCTGTCCCCATAGCCTCCATCAGCAGCTCAGAGACAAACTTGACAGGGTTTGGATTCTCACTACCCTCTGAGATTCCAACCACCCTCAGTAGGGAGCGGTTGGTTTTGTTTTCCACCGTTTCCAAGCGTTGAAGCAGTTCTTTGTTCTGTGCTTGGAGGGACTGCACAGTTGTCTCCACAGTGTTGAGTTTTTCAAAATTGTCCCCCACTATTGTCTCTGCTTTTGTCAGGCGGCTGTCGAAGGAGGAAAGTTTTTCTCCCAGAGAGTCAACGGACGCTTTCAAAGATTGTGTGGATTGCTGTATCAGGGAGGCTACTTCGTTTTTAAACATTTCACGTTGTTTGTTTAATGCAGACTCCAGCTCAGATTTGGTGACTGGGTCGCCATGATTGGAATGCTCTGTCGCAGCTGTGGACGCCGTAGGTAGTTCAGCAGTGGCCGTAATATAGCTTCTTGTTCCAATTTTCTGCTTCGGGCCACTCATTCTGAATATAGTTCAGGCTGTCCAACTATAAGTTAAATAGCAGAGTTGTTTGAGAGAGTCGCTATATTAAAAAAAAGGTAATTTCAGGAGACCCAACCTCGCGTGTGCTCCTCACGCCATTAACCGGAAAAACCCAGGTCACTTCTTATCACCTTATATATTCAGTTATATATTGTTCATGTGTTCATACCTGGCAGTAGCCATCTTCTCTCCTTTCTTCCAGTCCCAGAACACTATGGTATGGTTGTCATCCAATCCTACAGACACCAGACTCTTCCCGTCCACTACGTTCACACGCACACGCAAACATAAACACATTATATGTTCAGTTTAGATTTGACACTTGTTTTTATAGGCAGATGTTTCAAATGACTTGTCTTACAGTACTACTGGATCTCTTCTCCACAAGTTCCTCTCCAATATGTTCTCGTCCAGTTTTTTATTTATCGACACACACACATACACACACGCACGCACACGCACACACACACACACACACACACACACACACACACACACACACACACACACACACACACACACACACACACACGGTACCTGAGAAGTCCAGTGCACA
>NC_137833.1:9924404-9926904 GCF_963921795.1 Nannobrachium achirus | reverse complement strand
CAGTAAAGCTATTTTCCAGTCATTCCAGTGAATGCTCGATCTGCTACTTTCAGTGAAAGCTTTGTTGGTGGTGGTCAGAATAGTAATTGAGAGTCTAGAATGTGTTATTCAAACGTCTCTGGCTTTTCTAAGCATCAGAAGCCGACCAAAGGGAAAATACAGAGCCCTCCATCTCTGGAAATTGCTTGTCAATCAGCAATATTTCACAAAAGCTCTCCCCACAATACGGACACTGGGGTTTACATGGTTTATCGATTAATAAATCAAATGACAGACAGACAGACAGACAGACAGACAGACAGACAGACAGACAGCCTACCTGTCTATCATATTTGATCTGTGCTTCCTGTTCAATGTCGGAGTCCAGTTCTGGAACATCAGACGCATCGCTGTCCGATTCCTCGCTGAGAGATTCTACACACAGACACAGAGATCATCTCCAATGTGTGTTTCATATACAATAATCAATACTCATATTCAATACTTTCCCTCTCTACCAGCTGTCATCAGCCACTGGTGGTGCATGCAGGGGTTAAAGCCAAAGAAATCCCAAGACTGATTTCTTTTTTTCAGACCATGTCCCTATATGTGATTTTTGAAAAATGCATGGTGCGTGCAGCGCACACCAATATTTGGCGTGTTTCCCTGAAGTTCCGAACTGCCTTCACTGAATGTGTGTGTGCCAATCCATGCTTCATTTTATAGAACTATCTTCTGAAGTTCTGTATTCTATTTCTATTGCTAGTCTGGCCAATTCAAATACTCGAATACAAATACTTATTTAAATTATAACTGCTTTTTAGTTTGGAGATCACTTGACTAGCGTTTTGACGACATTGTCATTCACGCCGTGGCTATCACTATACCTCCCCCTTATTTATTTTATTTTATTTTTTTGGATCTGTACTGATCTCAGAAATAGCCCCTATGGAATCCTCAAGACTGAAATCAGTCCCCAGGACTGAGAACTTTAACCCCTGTGCATGGCGTTTACCTGCAGAAAGCTTCTATCACACAAAGATTTGGAGGACCCCCTGTAGTAACTCTGAGGATCCCCTAGGGGTCCCGGACTCCCTTTTGAAGACCTGTCGGAGGCCTATGACTAAAAGTAAACGGTACCGTCCTGTGTGGTGCCGCTGTGCTGCTGGGCTTCAGGCAGGAAGCTCCACTGGAAGAGGGCGTGGTCTGTTCCCCCCGTGGTCAGCACGCTCTGAAAGTCATGTGACCAGCGCACGTTGGTCACGTGAGCCGAGTGACCAATGTAACGCCTGGATTTAGATCCTGGATAGAAGGAAGGGGGCAAGTAGAATAGACAGACAGACACTCAGTTTTCTTCCATATTGTATGTTCAGTATTATTGAGTGTCTCTCCTGGAAGGAACTAAGCTCCAACATCTGGCTTTGTCCGGGTTCTGAAGCGTGGCCTACATCTGGCCTACATCTGGGTTACATCTGGCCTACATCTGGCCTACATCTGGCCTACATCTGGCCTACATCTGGCCTTCATCTTGGCACAAAGCACTCAAAGTTTGTTGTACACCCAGGGTCACATTGACCGGGGAAATCTCGCTCTTTCGAACAACCGTCATTTCGACAAAGGAGCGTCGGGGGAGGGTTTACTCACACCACGGAGGTTAGGTTTAGGGTAAGGGTTAGAGTTGGGTGTCGAACAGATGACACGTAGTAACAGCAAAACGCTCCCACATTGACCAAGCTTTGCCTGACACTCGAATGAAATTAATAAATAGCTCAGCTCACAGCTGTGATTGTATGTACTGATGAATTCAGTAGAATGGACCACAATGTAAACAAGCCCCCTGGGGGCTTTTAGCATAACCTCTGACTGTACTGAAAATGTATGGAATTTCTTAGATTTTAATATTTTTTATTCATGGCATTACTTTTTCATCATGAAATATTTTTGATAAAAAAAAATATGAAATAAAAAAAAATAAGGGACCCATATGAATTGCAAAATGTCTTACACTGATATTTTGATTATACGGCAAATTACGACAGACAGACCTGACTTGCGGCAGGGGAAGCGGTACAGCTTGACCAGGCCTCGGTCGTCGGCGGCAGCGAGCGCGCCGGCCTCTGGGTTGGCGGCCACGGCGTTGACCCCGCACTGGGCAGAGTACCTGGGCCAGATCCCCGCGACCTCCGACCCCAAGATCCCACTCCACGACCCCCACACCACACCCTTCACCTCCTCCTCACCCACACATCTCCCCACTGGAGAAGAGAAGAGAAGAGAAGAGAAGAGAAGAGAAGAGAAGAGAAGAGAAGAGAAGAGAAGAGATTTCATATCCACCCAAAATGCTGTATGAAATATAAGGACTAAAACTAGGATGCTAGTCTGTTTTATTTCGTTTGGTAAACAGCCTCATCTTTATTTTATTTCAGGCAAATAAAGGCAGGCAGGCAGGCAGGCAGGCAGGCAGGCAGACAGACAGACAGACAGACAGACAGACAGACAGACAGACAGACACGTACATGGG
>NC_137833.1:9854404-9921904 GCF_963921795.1 Nannobrachium achirus | reverse complement strand
TTAAGGCTGGCCAATATATCGAAAATATATCGATATCGAGGTATCAACATGCAAGGTATACATATCGACGAAGGCGGCTTGAAATGAGGTATTGTTGTATGTGTCAAATTAATTAACAGACCCACTGTGCATGCACGTAGCACAAAGCAGTACCTCTGTAACCAGGTGTGGTCATTTCAACAAAACCCACCTAACCCTTCTATGTGTACTGTGCAGTGTGCATGCATGGATATGCTATTCATTATCTGGGTTAGGCAGGCAGTGGACCTAAAGCAGAAAAACATTAAAAACAATATAATGCAATTGTTTTGACTAATATCGTGATTAATATCGATAGAGGTATTCAACAACGTTATCGAATATCGAAGGTTTTACTAATATCGCCCAGCCTTAATGACAATGCATGGGGATGTTGAGTGACCTCTGACCTGACGGTGCGGTCGTCACTCCCAGTGACCGCCAGAGGCTTCTTGGGGTGAACGTCCAGCGCCCACAGCTCCCCATCGCCATGACCCTGCATGACCAGCACGGGGTGGTCCCTGTCATGGACCAGCACCTACACACACACACACACACACACACACACACACACACACAGTTTACAGTTTACAGTTTAGGCATTTAGCAGACGCTTTTAATCCAAAGCGACTTACAATAAGCAGATAACATCACAATAATAAACAAGATAATATGTCAGTACATCATCAACAATATAACAAATGCAAATGGATATCTATCTAGAAAAAACACAATATAATCAAAGTTCTGAAAAAACCTAAAAACAAAAACAAATGCTAACTAGCTTCATGTATTCATTGATTCTTTTTCTGTAGTGCTAAGGGTTTAGGTGGAGTCTGAAAAGGTGAGTCTTCAGTCCACGGCGAAAGCTAGCGAGTGAGTCCGTTGTTCTAAGTGCGACAGGGAGTTTATTCCACAACTTGGGGGCCAGGAGGGCAAACTGTCTCGGACGAGTGGATTTTTGCCCTGGAGTTTTGAGCGAGGGTTCTGTCAGCATCCCTGTGTTGGCTGATCTAAGTGACCGGGTGGGGGTGTAGGGGTTGATCAGCTTCACACACACACACACACACACACACACACACACACACACACACACACGATCAGGAAGGGATGGTCCCTGTCATCGTTAATTCGTCTGTTCTGTGCTGCTGAGATTTTAGACTCCCCGAACCGAACCAAAAATAAATAAATGACTCTGACCATTGTCTTAACTCACCTCAAAGATCTCACTGTCCTGAGTTCCAGCCAGGATCCTGTCAGCGTTCCAACACACACTGCGTATGGACAGACCTGAGGAGAAGAGAAGAGAAGAGAAGAGAAGAGAAGAGAAGAGAAGAGAAGAGAAGAGAAGAGAAGAGAGAGGAGGAGGGCATTTGCTATTTTCACTTCCTTTGCAAGGCAATGTCATGCAAATGAAGTGTCACATGAAGTGTCTCGTTCGTCGTGTTCTTAGGTCACTGGATCTTGATGTCGGGTTCAACTGACAATTTTCTTCTTATGTTTTGAAATTGAAAAGTGCTGTACTACTGTAGGTAGGGTAAACTGTGCAGTACATTTGTAAACATGTTCGCTCTCTCAGGTCTATCTGTAGGTAAGGTAACCGGTGCAGTACCTTTGGGTAAGTGGTGCAGTACCTTTGGGTAAGTGGTGCAGTACCTTTGTAACCGTGTTGGCTCTCTCTCAGGTCTATCTTGGTGATGGGTTTGAACTCCAGGTCCCACAGCCGCACGCAGCCGTCTCTCCCTCCCGTTGCAAAACCCTCCTCACAGGAGTGCATGGTGAAGATACCAGCCTAGAGAGAGACATACACATAGAGACATACACATAGAGACATACTGTAGTGAAGATACCTTGCCTGACTGCGAGCGCCAGACATCTCACACTGATGTGCGGACTGAAGTGTCAGGCTAGAAGATACCAGCCTAGAGAGAGACATACAGATAGAGACATACATATGTGCCGTTTCAACTCTTCGGTATTTATTAATCTTTTCCTCCAAATGCATTTATTCCACAGGTTTCTTTCCCTGTTTTGCCTCTCTAGTCCCTAGGGCTACGGGACTCACGTCGTGCGCAGCCTGTGTGGTGATATGTGTGCTATGGGACTCACATCGTGCGCGGCCTGTATGGTGATATGTGTGCTATGGGACTCACATCGTGCGCGGCCTGTATGGTGCGCGTCAGGTTGAGTCCTCGCCACACGTAGATGTCGCCGTTGAGCGCCCCAGAGTATGTGATGTCATCTTTAGCCGACGCCACGCACAGAATGGTCTGCAAGTCGCCCTTCCTCCCGAACACGCCTCTCTTCGGTGTCAAGGCGTTTCCGTAGAGAGACCAGAACTACGGAGAGACAGAGAGAGTACCATAGAGAGACCAGAGTTATAAATGGGAACATCACGCCCAGTCACTATACTGCACCTGAGATGTTCCTTTTTACTGACGTCAAGTTTAAAATAAGAATTGAATACACAGAACATCAATACGAAGCAACTGAAAAACATGTTATTTCAATGGTAGTGGATGGAGAAACAGGATTTTTGTCCAACCAAGAAACAGCAACCAGTAGTTGCGAAGACGGGGCACAACCACGGGCGGGACTTGACAAAGGGTCAACTGGAGCCACTAAAAAGGCGACATGCTACACAAATCCTAATTGGGCGTGGGAATCTGGCGTAGGCCCGGCGCCATGGGGGTGCCAAAGTGGGCCTTTCACCCTCAGTTGCAAATCCTGTCCCCTCAGTTTAAGTTTGATATTGTCATTGTCGGGCAGAAACCTTGTAAACCTTGTAAAGTGAAGCCCTGCTTCATCTTCCAAGAATATAGCACAAAACTAGTGAAAATAGCAGATCTACAAGCACACAACGCCTCGCATCACGAGGCGTTGTGTGCTTGTAGATCGGCTATTTTCACAAGTTTAAATGAATTTTAAAATGATAAATACAAAACCAATGGTATTGGACATAGAAGGTTTCCACTCGACAACAACAAAGCACCGCAAGAGTGCGTCACTGGGACAGAGAAAGATGATAATAACGTTGATTTTCTCTTTGAAAAGGTGATTTTAGTATGAAAGTTTTGGGAATATTGTGTGGCTTGTGGCGATCGGGTCCAATATTTAATTCAGTGACTATTGGAAGCTAACGTTCACTCTTCCATTGGAAATAATAGACTCTAACCTGCTTCCAGTGTCCTTGTTTAGCCACCTACTTCGCGTAGATACTGGAGATGGCATGTCTTGCTATTTAGGTCTTGGGTGCAACATGTGTGTGTGTGCGTGCCATAGACTGTAAAGAAATATGGACAGTCATCATTGTAGAATGGACAGTCATCATTGTAGAAATCAACATTCATTGGTAGAAATGATACCATCTCGAATTCTGTTGGCTGCCAAAGGTCACGTGCAACCGTAGGGATACATACATACAGACATTGTCGAAAATAAAGCACACAAAGAAGAATCATCACAAGCCTATGATCACAAGCCCCTCCTACAGCATACCCTGCTATAACATCAAATATAACATAAATTGTACCATATATTCACAAACGCATATCATGGTGATTGAAACGAGGCTTTAAACTAGCGTCAGGAACCATAAGGTATTTATGACAATGTTTATGGAGGTAAGAAAATCAAATGTAAAAGTTCGGGGGAATAATAGGATGGAATCCTATGGAGAACATGTTGCTTCTGGTACCAGAACAGCGCAACTAGCGGCCAATCATAGGAACTTTCAGTTCCGTGTTGCTTCATTTTAAATCGGGACAACAACACCCCTGGTGCGTGCGTGTGTGTAAAGGCCTACCTTGACATGCTTCACTCCACAGCTCACCAGTCTGTTGTGCTGACAGGGGTCCCAACACACATCAAAGACCTGGTGGAGAGAGCATACATAAACACACACCCACGCAAGGCACACACTAGCTCCTTTCAGAACCTCTCCCTCCGCTATATGCTCCGAGATGAGGTTCCTGCTCATAACGAGCCCATATGAGCTTTTCCGAAGATAGTTCGCCACTTTTTTAACCATTCTTACCTTCACTCATAGGCGGCCTTTACTATGTTTCAACCGTTTCAATTGAAACGGGCCGCGGCCGTCAGGGGGGCCTCCGACAGCTGGTCAGTCTAAGTCCAAATGACGGTCAATGCGAATGAGCGTCCATCGGAAACCCCCTCTCACATTGGGGCCCCCTTGGGGCCCCCTTTCTGTAACGCGCAAGTGCTGCCTATGTCCTGTGGCCAGGGGGGACTCCGACTGCCGGTAAATCTCAGTCTAAATAAATGACGCTCAATGCGACTGACCGAAAATCGGAAGCCCCCCTCAGGCTTGACTTTGGAATACGAGCTAGGCGCGTGGTTTAGTTGTACAGTATATGTACTGTAAATGGATGGACTGTCAAAACAAGTTGTTATTAGTTAGAATACATCACAGACCCTTTCAAACGAGAGGGCACTTGTAAGTAAAGTTGGCAAGTTGTTCAACCACTAATTAACAACAATGCACGCTCATTTTAAGATGACAACAACAAACATGGACGCAACACTGGTCTGTCGCATCCTGATCCAGTCAGATGAAACACGGTGTTAATCATGTGGACAGCTGGACACGTTAAAACGTTACCTTGAATGGAATATATATAGACTATATGAGGAGCAATTATGTCAACTTCCCCAAAAGGCTGTCCTGTCTGTCTATTAAACCAGACGCTGGGACAGCATCCACTGCTTGTATCCACAATATAACTTGTGAGTATCCTAATTTATTACCTTAACATGTCACGCCAATGCGCAAATGGTAATGTGGGTACAGTAATTAATGTACAGTATTTGTGCAAGTTCAATCCAAAACATAATGCTTATGGTTGTTGTGTTAGGCTGCTTTTATACGGACCTGGTTGTCATTAATGCATACAGATATCTATGAAAGGTCTTTTTATTAGATGTCTGGTGGATTTTAATCGTGCCAGGTCACGCTGACCGGCAGTTTAAAATACTAGCGCGATCTCTGGTAGACCTACCGGTATATACAGTATATTCATTTTTTTTTCGGGGTTGGGGGGGGGGAGGGGGCCTCCAAATTAGATCTTGAAACGGGCCTCCCAATTCTTAAGGCCGCCCCTGCCTTCACTAAACATTGTATCCAAAAAGTAAAGGTCCTATACCTGTCTCTCACATGTGTACTTTTTTAACGGCGGGGGTAATCCAAGCGATGTGCTGAAACAATACTTTTAAATCGCTCATTTTGTCAGCCAGCTCCATGTTTTCCCAGTGAAATGTTACAGAAGCAGTCATGTGACTCGCCAAGTCGGCGTTAAACTGCGTTGCAGCCACCAAGCGGTCGGGGCAAGAAATGGCCACAGGCTGACAAAAAACATGGAGCTGGCTGACAAAACGAGCGATTTAAAAGTATTGTTTGGGAGAGGTTCTGAAAGGAGCTAGTCACGCCAGCACGTGCGCACATGCACACGCACACGCGCATGCGCACACGCACACGCACACACACACACACACACACACACACAGTGTACGTACTCTGTCTGAGTGTCCAGAAGTGGTGGCCAGTAGCTTCCCTCTCCTCCAGTCCCAGATACACAGGGTGTTGTTAGCATCCAGGCCCACAGACGCTAACCTCTACACGCACGCACGCATGCACACACGCACACGCACGCACACACAGAGCTGGACATTATAAAGTCTTTCTTTTTTTTCCTATTGATTACTCATGCCCTCGAGACTCGATTTTTGACCATAGTAATAGGGTGGGAAGAAGTGGTGTGAACTACTCCTTTAAGGCCTATGTCATATTATATATAATATAATTCTAAATAACATGTGTTGTCCAGTATATCTGACCGCTTGTATTGACTGATGAAAAATGTGCCATGTTGTGCAATAATATAGAAAAGTGTGAGGCGTAGAATTGAATCGTTACCTGGTGAATCGTAATCAAATTGAATCGTGATGGCAATGGCGATGTACACACCTCTAGTGTGAGTGAGTGTGTGTGTGTGTGTGTGTGTGTGTGTGTGTGTGTGTGTGTGTGTGTGTGTGTGTGTGTGTGTGTGTGTGTGTGTGTGTGCACATGCACGTGCGTGCGTCCTACCTCTCCGTCTGCGCTGAAGGTGAGACAGGCCACCCCGTGTGAGTGTCCGTCACGCAGCAGAGAGACGGTGTGCATGGTGAGCGAGTCCCACACACACACATACGCCTCCTTACCCACCTGACCGCTAGCCACCAGGGAGCCTTCTGGATGCAACGCCAGACTGAGAGAGAGACAGGCAGACAGACAGACAGACAGACAGACAGACAGACAGACAGACAGACTGAGACACAGACAGGCAGACAGACAGAAGGTTGTCAGCAGGGGCGTCATAAGGGGGGGAAAGTGGGACTGAGTTACTAGGGCCCAAGGTGGAGGGGCCTGGAATTATTTTATACTTTAGCTATTGAATACACGCTCACAGCGCGGCACTCGGGACGTATCATCAGTGATGTAGCCTGAACTCATCAGGGTTTCGGGTCTCGCAACATCATACCCCTCATCCAGGTGACCCAGCCGAGGTTGATAAAGTCCCTCCGCTGCTCCGGAACTATACTCTGCTGGGACTGGGAGAGGCAATTTGGCGCGTGGAAGGACTAGGCTCTGTGGATTGACTCCTGTCCGGGCCCCTCCTACCGGTACGTCTCACCAGGTCCAGGGTCAGTGCATTGCACCAGACTCCCAGTACCAAACATTTAATACAGGAGCAGTGGGTTCCAGACACTAACCCTATACCTAGCCCTAACCATAACCTCTATGGAAGTGTCACCATTCAGACACTAACCCTATACCTAGCCCTAACCATAACCTCTATGGAAGTGTCACCATTCAGACACTAACCCTATACCTAGCCCTAACCACAACCTCTATGGAAGTGTCACCATTCAGACCCTAACCCTATACCTAGCCCTAACCATAGCCTATATGGAAGTGTCACCATTCAGACAATTAGAAGTCAATGTCTGAATGGCAGCATGTCGGAATGGAGAGCGGGGGTTTGTTGGGCCTCTTCCTCACAGAAGACACAGGCTGGGGCGCAAACAGTAGTGTCTGTATAAATACACTGAGACACAGCAGAGATTGTTTCATTTAACATATTTAATGGACCGCAAAATCAGTTTTTTGACTGTAAATAAAGTGATAATTTAACTCACAGAGTATACAAATGCCGGGCTGCATGTCTATGTCAGTGGTTCTCAAAGTGCAGTCAGACTCGAGAGTGTACAATGGAGGCCCACCAGTTAATTTGTTTCCATTTCTCTCAAGAGTTATTATTATGGAGGTCCTTAAAATTAAATGGTTTGAGAAGCACTTCTGTCTAATGGATATAAATTCCACAATGATTCAATTACTTAACTTACTTGTAAGCAATGGGAGACACACTGAAGCCTAATGTATTCTCAGTTGTATGACGGTGACGTTTACCGACAACTACCGTATCTATAATTCTATACATACAAGCTAATAACACATAATTTGATTAGCACCCACTGTACAAAGATACTGTATATCATTAGCATGGCATTGGGACACGGTACTTTGTTGGACACACACATGGACTGTAGCCAGAACACCACTGCTATTCTTGCCAGAAGGTTATCTGAGGATTTTATACTGGCAGTTTCTGCCAGAACGAACCCACTAACCCCGCACCCCAAACGCACGCGCCCTCCAAACGTACGCATCGCACGCACACACAGAGTTGCACACAAAGGGACGGAAAGAGAGTGAGAGAGGCCAATTCATAAATGTAATGGTGTCAGTTGTAGAAAGCAGAGCCAGAGAGAGAGAGAGAGAGAGAGAGAGAGAGAGAGAGAGAGAGAGAGAGAGAGAGGGTTTTGTCATTGTGACATTGAGTTAAATTATGTCTTATAACAGAAGCCACACATAATTTAGTTTTACACTTTTTGAATACACAGGTCCATTTGGTTCCAGTTGCATGCTCTCAGTGTAATTGGAATTAAAACAGTTCGAGAACCACTGATAGGAATTAATAGAAATGTAATTAATAACTGTATACAGTGCAACTACAAGTTAGTACAGTAATAATGTAAATATACTTTAAGAGTATGTATAAAACAGTGATGCAACAGTCAGTCAGTCAGTCAGTAATAAAGTCCAGTGTGTCTGCTGACTACAGAGTTTTTCATCACAGTAATAAAGTGACATTCACTCTGCTGAATAAACGTGTGCTGGCATCAAACTACAACAGTCTCATTACGCCACCGAGGAGTCATAAACACTCACTCTCTTCTTATAAACAGAGTGATATGCTAGATTCACCTGGACCAGAACAATTGAACCTTTAGGTCTTTGTTCACATTTCTTTTCCTTCAGGGGGGCAATCTTTGAGTCTGTCTGTCTGGGCTCCTACATGCAGTTTCTTCAGACAAATTATTACTTGCGCCAGCAGAGTGGTGAGTGCTGGCACACAAAGAGGCCATACACGGCCTACTTGCGCACAAGGCGCCACGCAAGTTGACAGAGTGCAGTTCTATTTGGAATTGTAACCAATAATGGCCCGGTGCAGCCCCTGTCAGATGGAAACCTCATAATGTTCAAAACCTTAATACACCTAAATGCATTTTTAAATTAAAATAGTGAAATTAGCCGATCTATCATCGGCTATTTGGACTACTTTTGTGTGGCACTGTTGTAGGAGGAAGTATGGGGCATTCATTTATTAAAAATAAAAACATGAAAAAGAAATTGAAATATGGAGATTACAAGAAGTCGATCTGGCTTGAGAACGCCTCGGTATACTCCCTGAGGGAGTGGAGGAAGTTGCTCGGGATCAGGAAATCTGGAAGTCTAAGTTGGAGCTGTTACCCCGCGACCCGATTCCAGATAAGCGGTTGAAGATGGATGGATGGATGGATGGATGGATCTGATGGCAAACGATATATATATACGTTTCAGTTTCAGTTTAGTTCATTTCCAGCTCTTTGGACAAGAAAATGCATAATTATACAATGTGCTTTAGTGCAGTGGAGTCCGTAGTATACAGAGTTGAATAAATTAGAATCCGCGGCTTGTGATTGGCTGGAGCGGAGGTCGGGAGCGTTCCGCTGTGTTCACTTGGACCGCGCGGTCAGGGGGATATCCATAACGGCACATAACTCGGTAACAGCGTTGAGTCGGCTCATGCGACCTTCGCAACACTCGACACGGCGACTCGCTCGCTAATGCTCGCTCGGCGGTGTCTCACGTGGATCAAGGTCGCCTGAGACGGCACGCCTCCATCGTCATCACAGAAAACAAGCAATCTTTCCGCACGCGTCCCCTACGGATTCCATAATAGCATACAGTACCTGATGATGTCATCATTGTGCGCCAGGTAGAACCTCTGGGTGTGTTCCCGGGTGTTGTAGACGACTCCCACGCCGGCCACGAAGTAGACCACCTCCTTCCCGGCCGTGTAGAAGAGGTTGTTCCGACACTGCTGTCCGCGGTAGCCGTACACCCAGTCCAACCTCAGCCCGCTGCGTGGAGCACTGCGCTCCGACATCACCGCTGACAGGTTTAGCGAGGGAAAATAACTGAGCAATCGGTCGGGTCTATTAGGAAAACAAGCCCAAAAGAAGCGACCATCATAGGCCACATGAGCACTTCAAACATTTGAAAATAGACGACCACTAAGCTGCTTGTAGATCACAACGGAGACGATCAAAGTAGACTCTTTGTGTCTCCTACCGGATTCATGATGGTCTTTATTATTATCATCACATAATTGGCAAAAAAAAAAACATGAATTTAAGCCTCCATGTGGTGAGTAATCGATAGAAAAAAAGGTTATTTTGTTGGTGAAATATACCTATATAATGTTATTCTTCGGTTCAGCCAATCAGGATAAAGTAACATTTTATCAGCTTAATTTCATTTCAAACCGTCTTTGTGTCATCATCACTTTTATTTAACTTGTTGATCCTCTTATCCTTTTTGAGTTCTCCCTCCTGAACAACTGACCAGATGAAATTGGCAACCCGACCTGACAAAGCGATGATCTACAAGCATGAGCATTGTGAGCTTGTAGAACGGCTTTTGCAACTCTGCGGTGCGACTGGGCATAAATGAAGCTTTCCTCTGCCAGCCAGACACAAGAGGTGAAGGATGTTTCATAATGGCAGAGAGGACGCCTCATACATAATGAGCTAAAAGTCTCCTTTGGTCGCGTCACGGACAAGAAATACAGTATGTGACTTGGTCATCACAATAACTCAAGAGCACGAAGGCAGATGATGCTATGCTTTAGAAGAAAAAAACATTACTCTGACAAAAACATGACCTCATGCAGCCTAAATGGACATGAATAGTTGCTATATTTAGCAACAGGACAACATCTCTACAGGTCTAGGACTAGGAGTCAAAGTCAAACTTTAAAACATGCCTGAATTATCTGAGACTGTCAGGGTGAGCTCACTCTGTCACACAATTAAGTAACGTAAAAAATACGAAATAGACATCACATTAATGCTCAGGTGTTAATTTATCATTTTTAAAAAAGTAAATGTAAGCCGGCAACCATAAAAACATAATAAAATGAACGAGAACGTACCAGCTCCCAAAGTCCTTGATGATGAGAGGGAGAGAGACAGACAGACAGACAGACAGACAGACAGACAGACAGACAGACAGGCAGACAGACAGACAGACACAGAGAGAGGCAGAGAACGATAGAGGGAGAGCAAGACAGAGGGAGGCAGAGACCCAGAAAGAGTGTGAGAGAGAGACACACACAGAGAGAGAGAGAGAGAGAGAGAGAGAGAGAGAGAGAGAGAGAGAGAGAGAGACTCTGATGTCACAAACAAACCAGACGTGAATAATGAACCACTGGAAGCTAAAAAACAAACCACGTCTTTGACTTTGGCTGAGCTCCACAACCTCCTTCCTCTCCTCTTTCAATCCTCCTCCTCCTCTACATCTCTCACCAGTCTCACTGTCAGTTTTCTTTTCCCTAAATGTTGTCCCACGATTTTGTAACCCATTTTCACCCAGTGCCAATTGCCTAAATTGTAATCCTGGCCACTACTGTCCCTCTGCCAACCTGGGGAGAGCCCAGATCTGACTTCATGCTTCCCTTCAATGCATAAGAATGCAGACCGTTTCTTATCACCTGACAGGGAACACAATCCCACAGCGCCCACATCGTCCCCGGTGGAAATCGAACCCAGGACCTTCTATCTGTGAGGAGACAGCGCTACAGACTTTGCCACTGTGCCCCCTCAGTGTCTTGTTGTCGGTTTATCGTGAACACTAGTCTTGGCCATTGACGTCTCCTTGTGCTCAGTCGGTAGAGCTCTCACCTTTGGACCACTTATTCACCCCATGTAGACTTGAATTCATGGGGGGAAAAAGTACAGGAAAGTACAGTTCAATACAAGGTCTGCTAAGAGGATTTTAAACCCAAGAATCCATTTGGGTCTTTTAATCAAAAATGATCAGCTTTGTTTACTTTGAACTGAAGCCAACAATGCTGAAGGCATGCTGATACATCTCTGTGAATTATGAGAGAAAGAGATAGATGGAGAAACAAATGCAGAGATAAAAGTTGGAGTAAGGATAGATAAAATGACATCAACTGTATGATTGGTGAATTTTATTGAGGTGTCGTTGTTGTGGTTGTTGTTGTTTACACAGAGATGGATGTAATTGTATTCAACCCACTGTCCAGAAAGAGTGACAGTAGTGACACACTGAGCCCAGCAGGGGTCAGTGTCGGACCTGAGCAGCAGAGAACCGAATTCATCCATTTATTGTCTATATACAATCAACTTAATATTGTAATGCACCTCAAACATCATGAATAATGAATCAATAAATCAGTAAATAATCTGGACTCAATCTATTAAACAATATGGTAGTATTCACCTGTTGTGTGAAATATGAAACGCTTTTTTCACTATCTTTATTATTGTTGTGAGTACTTGAAGGTGCATTCTTAACTAGTGAATATTTCAAGTGAATGAATGTTTGAAATACAAATCCATGAATGTATTTGTAAACCTAAATAGTGAAAATACCAGATCTACAAGCTAGCAGATCTGCTACTGTATTTTCACTATAGTGTTAATTCATAATGCATCTTTGTAAGTTTGGGTCCTGGAAAGATACTTAATTAATTAATGTATCTTATCCTTATGGGTCTCGTTTGGGAACCAATCAGGGGTCGGCAACCTTTTCGACATTCCACGTTTTCATTTTCTTTTTTTTCTTTTAGGCAGTGTGCCATATCAACATTACGTTTAACTATAAGCCCTAACTCAAACGTTTATATTTCCAAATGATGACAACCTTTATTTCTTCTACTTCTTCTTTAGCAATATCTTCTTTCTCGTCAGGGTGTAATGATCATTATACTCAGAACAATAACCAACCTCCCAGACTCTCTCACACTTAGGCCAGTGTGCCAGTGATCACCCTCCCCTGCATGTGCCATTGTTGCAACCTGTGCCTAAGGTTGCCTACATCTAATAGATGAATATAATCATCCCGAACTACACTAACTGTTTGGACAGGAACCTTGATGTTCCTACATGTTGACTTATAACCAATTGCCAACTTATTATTTATTATTTTTGTCATTTGATGATTGACATTATATAAGGATGCAAAGATTAATAATAAGCGGCTTATAATGCCATGCTATCATTAAGTCATAACAAGAGGATATTCCTATGAATTTGTTGTATTGCTGTTGATGTACTGACATATTATCTTGCTTATTATAATGATGTATTACCTGCTTATTGTAAGTCGCTTTGGATTAAAAGCGTCTGCTAAATGCCTAAACTGTAAACTATAAGAGGACAGTATTGCTGATAACCAATTCAATGTCTTGATAAATTGAGATAAACTATTTTTTTTAAACCTTCTGAGTAAAAGCTTAGTCTAATAATTACCAGGACACAAGGCCAAAATAGGAGATCCTTACATGGTTTATTCAGAGTTCTGACATTACATTTCAAGAGATGAGCTTTATATACCAGAGGCCACTCCCACAACATATTGGGAGGAAGGCCAAAGCCCTGTCACTTTTGACAGACAGCTGTCATTCACTCTCAAACCTGTCGCAGCTGCTACTGTAAATCTAAACCGCTGAACTAGGCACAGTTGACAATAATGACGAGAACCAGGAAATAGTAAATTCATGTCACTATGCTAGACAACAGATAATAATAGATCAGAGCATCTTGAGTGACACATCAGGTGAGACACCCCAAAAACAGAACAAGGCTATACATCTGCTCAAATCCATGGCTCTAGTCTGGGAACTCTTAATACTTCATCTTAAAATTCCCTTGACATTAACCACATACAAATGGAAAAAAGGGGAAAAAGAGAGAGTTTTTATGAAGACAAATAATCACAATAAAACATGCTATACACAGCAGATTAACAGTGTTTCTATTTAAAATATTAAATCAACTGTATTGGGTCAGGCTTGTTCACAAACCCTTGTTTGTCATTGAGAGTTGAGGGTTGCATATTCTTCATTGATGGATCTTCAGGACATTTGCTGGAAAAAGGTGCTCTTTGCTGCCATCTAGTGTATTACACTCTGTATACAAGAGGAATTGTGTGTTATGTCAACCTTATGGTAATGCATCACCACACACACCATGGTCAGGGGCCAGTCCACATCACTCTAGAGGAGAAAATAATCATTTCACATAGGATTTATTTGTCTCATGAGTTAACCTTAGTTCCACCTTTAGTTATTGAAGGCATTTAGTTTTTTGTTAGTTGGTTTGTTTTGCAGGTTTATGAAGGGATTTTGCGTTTCCTTGTTTCCATCCTTGGTTGTGTGTTTTTCTTGCCTGCCCCGTCTGGTCTTCCTTTTAGTTGGAGACTGTTTCGTCTTCTTGGTTGTTGTTCTATTGAAACATTTTGCTGTTTAGTGGGATCCAACCCAAGATGTTCAGAGAGGAAGGGGTCCATCTCACACAGACATGATATCATGTGTGAGCTTGCAGCAGGTCCTTTGCTCTTCACTGTATCAATGACAAAACGTGCCTTGTCATGTTTCACCTGCATCCCATTAGCCGTCTCCTTCTCTTCATCGTTTAGCACCCTCTTCTCTAAAAGTTTGTCCAGGACACTCTTAAGGACAGGAAGTGAAACTCTGTCGATGAAACTGCTCCTCACAGAAAACAGTATGTCTTCTGCTGTGTCCTTCAGTAGGTGCTGAACTTGTACTTTGATCTGGTCTTTTCTGTACATCAAGTCTACACAGGATTCCCATGCAGAGTCAGAGGTGATACCGTCGCTTAGAAGCAGCTTCACTTCCTCAAACCTTTGCCTTAAAGACACACGAAATGCATATGTGTAATTGTGATAGGAGTCAACGTTAAATGTTGCCCTGTTTGGTTCAATTGTGATAGAATCATCTTGAGGGGAAGTTGAGAGTGTGTATCTTTTATTTGGGATTAAATCACAGGAAGGACTTTCAATGTAAATCTCTTCATGTAACTTCCTCCTTTCGTTTATCACTTCACTCAGCACAACGTTCCCAGGTAGCAGCAATACTTTCAGGGTTGATCTGGGATCATTTTCATCAATCGGTGGTGTGTAAAACAGTGGCAACAATGCACTTTTAGCATTGGGGCTGTTGACATCATCGACAAGACCATAGGCAGAAAATTCAGTTACATCTATGATTACATGAGTTTCTGTGATATTTTGGGGGACAATAAGCTCACTCTCCTCATCCCTCACATGGACAACAGACAAGGATTTGCCTCGACCCGAGGGGAAGATCTCACAATGGGGAAGGCCTAACTTAAACACAGAACCCTGATGACGTTTTATGTCAAACAGTGGTCCTGCAGGCCTCTTGCCAAGCTGGGCCAGAAGGCTTTGGTTCCAAGGGGCTGTCCTGTAAATGACATCTCCCTCTGCCTCCATCTTAAATACCAGGCCAGTCACATTGCATTGGAACAGTCCTGCTTGTGTTCGGTGTAACCAGTAGCTTTCCTTGTTGTCTTCAACATAGATATCAGGTGTATAACATTGTATAACCTCTTTCAAACCGTGGGACCTCTCTGCTCTGTAACTTGCCTTTTTCTCCATACATGGAATTTGGCTCAGTGAGCGTAAGCTGTAAGAATGAGGCTGGGAGACGGATTCACCCAACCTGAGTGTACAACTGAGCGCCTGTGACAGTGACACTGTAACAGGATTATTTGTGGTTGAGGAATAGCAATCTCTCTGATCCTCGGGAGTGTTTCCCATCTCACTATGCTTTACTCGTCTTGTAAGCTTCCCACTAACCCCTAAGTATTCTTCTCTTTTTCTTCATCCAACTCTTCAGTCTCCTCTGTAGTCTCTTCTATCTCACTATGATGAGCCGAAAAGAGAGAACTGAGAAAAGAACATGAAATCACGTAAATTAAATGTACTTAAATAAACATGAACAAAGCGCTCATCTTATACAGAGACACAACAGATAAGCATTAGCAAACCCTAACAGTTCACCAAAACATTTCCAACAAGCCAAAGATCTCTGAGCTCTGGCTGTTAGGCCAAAACCAACATACTGCTTAGTGCTGTACTCATTATCATACTACTGTACTTGACAGTCAGTTTATGTCATCATCACGTGAAAGATACACACAGGCATAACACCAGAGGAAGCTCCACGGATGGATATCACTCCCATACACCCAGTATCAGCACAAACACGGGACACTTTTGTTCTAGTGCTATGCCAACAATATGCCCCCCACTGCCTTTTTGTACACATAATTATGTTCATTGATATTGTATATTATTGTATGTCTTTAAATGTCTTGATGAATTGAATACCCAGGACCACAATGGAAACCATCCCCTATAGCAGTGTTTCTCAATCTTTTTTGGCTAGAGTACCCCCTTTCGCAGATTTTTTAATCCAAGTACCCCCTTTACCCGACAACAACATTTTCCCAACTGCAATTAAAACCATAACTAGCGGTATATAACGGTATAACCCCCCTTTTCAAGAATCTAACATCACAAAAAATAAAAAAAAGGGAGTGAGAGTTTCAACACTGTGGCCATAACATCTTAGTCGGGAGTTAGACATGACAAAAAAAAACACAACAAGCTACCAGGTCTATAAAAATAAGCCAAAAATAAGCAACTAGGGCTTGTGAAATGTAAAGAATTGTGGTGTTTCTCTGGAGGAGAGTTTCGCAAAATACCTACCGTTACAATATCTCAGAATAGGGAAGAACAGAGAAACATAGCCCACAAGTGCAGATTCAAGTGCACACCTTACGTAACTTTTGTCTCGTCAGTGGTTAAGAATCCAGACACGATTGCAGATAAACAATTTCTTTCACAATCTTTGTCTCACAAACATTCAGCTATCAGACACATTAACATTTACACCCTTCCTGTCAATTTGTCTGCAGTTTTGTAAGCTAAGCCTCTCTTCCAGTGTTACCAGATGGGAAATGTTGAATTATCGTACCGGAGGCTCAGAATTATCGTATTTGACATGAAACTATCGTACACGGCCAAAAAAGAGAAATCACTTGCGTAAAAACGTAATTTCACCAAAAAATGCGTCTTTAGTGTAAGAAACGACCTCGTTTTAGACTCCTGCGTGACAAAAACGCATCAGATATGCTGTGTGGAGGTAGGCAACTTCTTGGAGCTTACACAAATAAAAGCCTGAAACTGGTCTGGAAAGATGCAACCAGTGTTTTTAATGCCTCCAAGTACAGATCTAGGGTCAGATTGACTGATTTCCTGGCTTATTTTGAGAAGCCAAACCAGATCCCAGATCAGCAGCCAGGGAAAATAGTGAATTCACTTTTTGATGATATGCCGAAATTATCGTACATTTGGGCATTTTTGGAATTATTGATCGTACATCGTACAGAGGGTCAAATTATCGTACAAATACGATAATTATCGTACGTCTGGCAACACTGCTCTCTTCTAACTTGAATCTCACACCTGCCTTAAATACAATTTGTACTTTGCCTAATTTGACACTGACTACTGACAAACTACTATTATTCCCATTTAGGCTAACTGTTCTGTCATGCTGATCTCACTTAGCCTGACTGCAAGCGTCAGACTACCACCAACCGGGGGTGGTGATGTGCGGACTGATTTATCAGGCTAGATCTCACTCTGCTCATTGATACTTTTAGTATAACATGTGAGTACCTTTTCCACCACTGATTTCACACATGTTACCGTGTTCACTTTCAACATCACGGCAAATGAAACGTCAGCTTTTAATCTATGCATAAGGATAACAACTTTTAACAGCGAAGCGCCCGCGAAATTCTAGTAAATTACATTCAAACAACATTCAAACACATACCAATTGCCTGGTAGCCTAATATGTAAGTTGGGTTGGCAACTGTCAGGCTCACAACAAGTTTCTCCAAGTGTCATCATTAAAGATAACAGTAAAAGTTTTTTCTCCTTCTAATTCAATTGTACTTAATTATTTAACTGTGAATAATAGTATCATGGTTTATACTTCTATTTTTCTTTTTGGGGGCCATTATCTTGAGTACCCCTCTGCAGTACCTCCGCGTACACGTACCCCCATTTGAGAAACACTGCCCTAGGGCTAATCCTTGTATATCCACTTTACTGTATACAAACTGTTAAGGTATTCAATCAATCAATCAATCAATCAATCAATCAATCAATCATGTTACTGGCTATTTACAAGACCAGAGGTCATCAATTTGTATTTATTTTTTCCCAGGCCAAGGACCCCTTAGCTGAGACAGTAATGAAGCAGGGACCCCCATTACATGCTGTAGGGCCACAGATTGTACAATTGAATTGAACCTTGACACACATGGTGAATTATATTAAAATGTATGAATTTCCTGCATGAAGGTTCTTTCACAAGAAGACAGCTGTGACACTAGTGGTGTATCGGACCATATAATATTAAAGGATGATAAGGAATATTTTTGATTCCAGGCCACAATATGTATAGGCATTATTGTAGGCTATTAATATCATATGGTCCAATACATGGTCCAATTATCAACAATAACAAGTTTTACTCACCTAAAACAATAATTGTCAATGCCGTATTGCTGCCGTATGCTGACATGCACCACTCCTTTGGTCACTGTTAAAACACATTGCATTATTTATGAATATGGACTCAAGGTTGACTCTCACACTGTTACATTAGAAAGATATCATCACAAAAGATGATGATGATGATGATGATGATGATGATGATAGACCCACATGACATCACAGGATGGGGGGTCAAATATCAATATTTGATACGATGGAAAAACACTTGGAAAAACACACAAAGACAGGTATTGGAGCGGTTAGCAATACTCAAAATGTGAGTGAAATGCTATGGTTTTGTTATTTCCATCTGTCATTAATAAAACTGGGGTAATTTTCAAAATGCTGATCAGATGTTATCTATTTATTTTTATTTTGAAATGTCACTTGAGGATAAGCCCCTGGTTTTCTGACTATCTTGAATCTTGCAGTCTAAAGATAAAGGCTGTGAAGCATCATCAACCAAAATGACTCTGGTTTTTACCAAAATGCACATAAAATCTCTTATTCAGAATAAAAGGGACTTTCTCAAAAGGTCAAAAGGTGTTGTGAAAGCTATTTGAGGACATAACTGTAAAAGTGTCAATGCAATAAATACAAAATACAGAAGAAATGCATTGAAGAGAATAAAAAACATTAATAAGAAAGAATTACCCTTTGTTAAAGGCGCATCCCATGGATGAGTGTGAGCTGATGCGGTGAATTGTAGAGAGAGGGTAGGGGTGGCCTGAAGGTTAGAGGAGCGCCCTTGTTGCTGGAAGGTTGCTGGTTTGATTCCCTCGACTGGAAGTGAATGGAATGGTCACCAACACTGCTAAACTGATCAGCTCCCATGGGTTTTAATGTGTGCGTCTGTCTGTGATGTGTACCATACTCAAATACTACCCTGCATACTGTAGGTGCCGTCACCATTTTCAAGGGAGGGACTAATGTGCACGCACATGAAGCGAAGCTCTAGAACAGAAGGGCACCATGGGATTTTCTGCTCTGAGCCCCAACATTCTCATTGTGGGCATAACATCTATTTAGCCAATGGCTTTTCAAGTAATGCCAAGAGAAAAAGTCAATAGGCTAGTTAAATAATTATGTACAATTATGAAAGAAGTGTACATCAAACATAAAAACATTGTTTATTTATGATGATCACCTGACTGATCTGATCGGGTTGGAATTTCAGTTCCTTAGTTTTTTATTTTTCTCATTTCTCTGTCTGATGTGTGCTTTGTCCGCAAGTCCTCTTTCGTGCAGTTCTTTCTGATGAATCAGCCCTGAAAATTCACGTCTCCCTTATAGACAGGCGGGAAGAGATTAGAAGACAAATGACTCAGGGTTTGTGGTCTCTGTCAGCTGGTACGGTACGTTCCACATTTCAGTCAAATGATTCGTGGTTTGTCAGAACTTCCCCTTTCTACAAGTTGTTGCAATTTATGTTTTCCGGCACTGTCCATCCATCCGTCCGTGCGCGCGTGTCCGTGTACACACACACTTCCTGGATGCCAATTCAGAACCTCTGCCCCACATTTTTCACATGTGCCTGTTCTAGCGCCACAAGGAGGCAATTATTTTGTAAAACTAACTTTTGGCCAGTACTCCTACAGATTTTGTCCAAAAATCACACAAAATTTGTAGACAGTATCTCTACAGTCATGTGATCGACATGGATCTGTCCGATTTTCCATATTACATCCTGATTGGCTACAATGGTGGCGCTATAACAGCCTGATTCGTGTTTTTACCTATAACTCTACGTAAATGTGTATACCCTAGAGGCCAAGGAAAAACCTTTGCACTGCATTTTTCATATCTGCCTTTTATAGCGCCACCAGGAGGCCGACTTATATAAAAAAAAACTATTCCTTAAAATCATGCCAATCAGTACACAGTATCTCTATATAGTCATGTGATCAAGACGGATCTGTCCAATATTTCATATTCCATCCTAATTGGCCTAGCGCATTGAAGGAACACTTTATTCCAACCAGTTCCTTTCCCCTCCATCTGGCCAGGGGGAGGTAGTATAGAGACCAGGATTACTGCATGTTTTTTTTGTAAGGGTACCTACCCTAGGGGACACGGGGAGAACATGCAAACTCCACACAGAAAGGCCCTTTTGCCAACCCCACCTAGGTATTGTATCCTTTCCCCCATCCCCCTCCCTCCCTCCCCACCTCCCCCTCCCCCTCCACTTCCCCTCCCCCCCCCCCCCCCCCCCCACACACACACACACACACACACACACACACGCATGCAGCACCTGTGTATGTGTGTGCGTGTGAGATAACTTATGATTTGACACTCACACTAATAAAATTGAATTGTATTGAATTGATGACACAGAGGAGAGAACACGCCCCCCAGCAGCCACAGCGTCCCCAGTGGGAACCAAACCCAGGACCTACTAGCTGTGAATGAAGAGCACTACCGACTGCGCCACCATGCCCCCTGAAGAATATATGTCACGGTTTGTTAGAGAAACAGTACGGTCGAGAAACGGAGCAGCGGAACAAGCGGTCGCCACAACAACGTCCTCCAGGCGGAGCCGCTCGATTGTCCACGACATTGCAAGCGGAGCGCCGCGCGAGTTACGAAGCCGTGGTGAATGCAATCGTTATATTTATGCCCAGGCCGTAAGGCCTGGGCAAGCCCACGATAAACGCCCTGTCCAAGTGACTACAATGGAGCTAATGGCTAATGGCTAAACACTGCCGAGCTAGGCTAGTAAATAAAGAAAGAGAGTCGCAAACGAGTGACGTCAGCGCCTTCACTAGTGAATGGCTGTCGTCGCCATCTGGTGGTGATTGGTGTGTGGTGAACGACAAAACAAGCGCTCTTACAATGAACGTACTGAGTTACCCAAATGTACTGTAACATATACATACATGAACGCAAAGCGCTGCACGTAGTATATTTGACTTACCAATAATAAGTGAAAAACACAGCCTGCTCACGTATCCAGGGAAGTATGAGTCAAGTATGAGTCATATATATGCTTCACCATGCAATGGTGTTGCATGCCAAAATAGCCAAACCGAGATAGAGATGGATGGAGAAATAAATGGAGAGAGAAAAGTAGGCATGAAAATAGATAAAATAGCATCAGTCTGATTTGTCATTTTTATGACACACTGAACCCAACAGGGGTCAGTGTTGGACCTGAGCAGCAGAGAACACAGTTCATCCATTTTGTAACTGGCGTCATTATTATATTTTTTGTAATTTATTTTTATTTACTTGCTCGCTTGTTTCATGGGTTTTTGTTTTATTGTGAAGTATCTACCGGAACTGCTCACCGGAAATGTACCATTTACTCATTGCCCGGTAGCCTTTAAATGTAGTTGTTTCAGTATGGCAGACCAAGTGGTTGCTCTAAGCACTTCCTCACTTCTCCCATGCAAGCACAGAGTCGGGAGACAGGTTCGTTATTTGTTTTATCATTTGTTCATGTATTTGTTATCAAAGCCAATGATGTTTATTGTGAACGTTTTGGTGATTTATTGATTTTGTTGTTGCAGTTTGAGTCACTGCACCTGCAGTTGTTTGTCGCTTGCCTTACTTGCTGTGGGCACACGTTTGGACTGGACAACCATTCATTCCCTTTAGTAGTACATGCAGCCAGCGAGGTGTGTTTGTTTTGTATTTTCCTTTATTCCTCCTTATTGCATTATGTTGTACAATTGTTGTTTTGAGTTCTATTATTTATGTTTGTGTATTGTTTATGCTTTTGTTTTGTACAGTTTTACGTTGGGTCTTTGCCAGCAAGAGCGCAAATAAATCCACCAGTATACAGAACAAGCTGTGTCGTTTTTGGGACTAGAGGGAGTGACAGTAAAACTCGTCTGCAAGAAGCAAACCTCGACCACCGAAGGAAGCCACGGCGGTCCATTCCAACCCGGCTGAATCGACGGCGGTTATCGACGACGGTCAACACGGTTCTGCTTCTGCAAAGTAGTCTCTCCGACAGCAGCCATATCGGAGCTGCCTAGAGCTCAGCCCGTGACAAGCCAACTCACAGGCAGGCAGTTCAACACGCCGCTGCTCGGCGGGGACTTAACCCCTTAGCGTCCAGCCCAGAGCCACACACAGTCAAGGCACACGAGCCTTACCTGATTGCAGGCCACGGCACGGGGTGGAGTGACCGCGGCAAGGGGCGGAGTGAACGCGGCGGTTATCGTGGGCTTCGGTGACGTGTGCAGTGGGGCGACGGTGAGATTCGAACTAGTGATCTCTGGCACTCAAGTCAGCGACGCTATCCATTCAGCCATCAATGCTGATGTTTATCGTGGGCTTGCCCAGGCCTTACGGCCTGGGCATAAATATAACGATTGCATTCACCACGGCTTCGTAACTCGCGCGGCGCTCCGCCGGCCGCGCGGCCCTGGCCCGCTCTTCGCGGCCACTCGCGCCTGCGGCGCTCGGGGGCGAAGAGCAGGACCAAGGTCCGCTGGCCTTCGCGCCGCTTGCAATGTCGTGGACAATAATCAAACGCCTCCAAGAGTGTATGGCTGCAGTTCACTTACGGTAGCGTTCACTCCGCCCCTTGCCGCGTTCACTCCGCCCCTTGCCGCGTTCACTCCCCTTGCCGCGTTCACTCCCCTTGCCGCGTTCACTCCGCCCCGTGCTCCGGTCTGCAATCAGGTATACTACAGGCACACCGTGCTAGACTGTCTAACGCCTGCAAAAGGTTAGTGCACGACAAACAATGAACACGAACAGTGATGGTCGTTAAAAGGTACATTGAAGAGACATTAAGTGATTAAGAGACATTTCGTTCAAGGTCAAAGGAAGACGAATTAGCATTATGCAAATGAGCAATTGAGTGATCTAAGGACATTTTATTTGTGGTGTGTTTCATTTGATGGGTTTAAGTGTTTCTTATTGTTAAATTAAATAATACAGTATCTGGCTTAAAGTCCTGTTTGCAATTTGGTGTTAGGGGAGTTTCTCACCTGAACTGAGTCAGTGGGTCCCTAGACATTAAAAATCACAGAGGTGCTCGTCCGCCATAGTGCCAGGAATGGCGCAATGGCCAAATCAAATATGGCTGCCATCGGCTATGATGAAAATCCAACTTTTCTGTTTCTGGGTGTATATGCACATGTAATACCTCTATTTGGACTAATTGTGGTGTGGGGAATTCATTTCTGATATTGTTTTGACCATTTTGGGCGATTTGGACCTCAAAAGGTCATGGTCAAGGTCATTTTGCTATTCCGAAGACCGTGGGCCATAACTTGGCCATTGTTAGGAGTAAAAACAGGTGCAGTAGGTCTAAATCAACTAATGCTGACATGTATAATTCATTTCTGACATTGTTTTGACCATTAAGGATCATCTTGTCTTTGAAATATCAATGTCAATGCCATTTTTCAAAAACGATTTTGTTCATTACTTGCACTTTTATAGTATTTTGTGTAAGTTTGTTACTATTTTATAGTAAGTTTGTTTTGTTTATAACAAAAGACATACTAGTGAGAAATACAACAAGTAAGCATCCACATTTAACTTTAAATTGGGGTTTAAAATGGGTGTTTAAATGAGCAAATAAGACTATTTACGAATAAAAGTGACAAATACAATTACACAACAAAATCACACACACAATTAAATAACAATTTCCCTCAAAGTGCACCATATTGGGATTGTGTGCATGCAAGTTAGTATGAGGTGTTTTTACAGGATGGATTTGGCATTGTTCCATGGCAAAATATGATGCACAGAACTCCATCAGTGTCGAATGTCTTGCTTCAGACATGGCAGGAGTGTACTAAAGTCAAAGTGCTCCTTCCATCCATCAGAGCTTGACATTGAGGCAGTTGTCCTTTGGACAAGTATATTTCCCATTCACTTGTCCGGAGACAAAAGTCACTTGTCATACATTGAAATAACCAGTAAGACTCCCTAATCGGGAGATAAGCGACCGTTGGTCGCTTATCTCCACAAATATCACAACCTCCACCTCTCACGTCATACGGGTAGCCATAGTTACACCTGGAATGTTGAATCTCCATATATGGAGATAACCTACGCATCACACAAAGTCTGACCTCACCAGCCCATACTTGGGCATGGACGACTTATATCTCCATATACGGAGATGGCCATATATGGAGATACGACTAGTAAGACTCCCTAATCGTGATGTCATACAATACACAAACAAGCCCTATATAAAGGGGCAATTCTCACCAGGGAAGAGAGCATTGCCTGGAATGTTGAATCTCCATATATGGAGATAACCTACGCATCACACAAAGTCTGACCTCACCAGCCCATACTTGGGCATGGACGACTTATATCTCCATATACGGAGATGGCCATATATGGAGATACAATAAACAAACAAGCCCTATATACTGATGCGATACGATGACATCACAGAGTCCACAGCTGATGATGTGGCGTGATGTCATACAATAAACAAACAAGCCCTATATACTGATGCGGAGATATGAGCAGGGCAAAGGTGTGACGTGTGACGTGTGACCGACCGACCGACCGACGGACGGCCGGTGGAGGTTTTCATAGTAAACTGCTCCCTGACGGTCGCAATAACAAAAGGACGGCTAATGACCCCCCTTGCTCCCTCCACTCCATAGTATGGGCACTTGTCCCGGACAACAGGACAAGCCTTTATGTCATGCCCTGTTCCATGTTCCATTGGTTCTAGTCTTTCCTCAGGTTCCTTGGCTGTTCAAGCAGGTGGCAAGAAATGCGCTAGAAAGGTGCCTTGTTGGTCTCAGCAGTTGTACTTCTCTGCTACCAATACTGTGTCTTGTTCTGTCAAGGTCTTTGCCTCTCCAAAGTTTGTTAGACATTGTACTCGGTCAGAAGCCATAACTACATGTTTAATCCTCACCTGGCCCATGCAGTCATCTCCTGTCTCCAAGGCATATGTGCCTTGATCACTGTCTTGGCTAGTGGTGCTCCAAGATGAGACTGCTTGATGCAGTGCAAGTGAGTCTCACCAGTGCCATACTGCTGCCAGATCTCCTTCATCCCCAGTGCTTGGAAATATGGGGTGTAGTATAGCAGTAATGTGAAGGAGACAACAACTCTCTGGGGTCCGCTCATAGTTCCGACATCCCATTATTCTGACCATTAGGTTAGTGAAGGTTAGGGATAGGCTTAGTTATAATGGAGGCTGTACATGCACCAGGTGTCAGCCTCCTCAATCCTATTCAAGATGTCTGGGATCTCTTCTCCACTAGCGACATCATCAACAGAGACAACAGAGCTGATAATGGTAAATGGACTGCATTTACAGTATATAGCGCTCTTCTCCAAAGCGCTGTACAATGTATTTCACATTCACCCATTAACACACACATTCACACATACATTCACACCAAGAAACCATGCAAGGTGCTCATCGGGAGCAGTTAGGGGTTCAGTGTCTTGCTTAAGCACACTTCGACAAATAAGCAGGAGGAGACATAAATCGACCTTGGAACCTTCAGATTCCAAGGCAGCCGTTCTACCTACATCGCCACAAGCTTGAATGGACACCATATTACGAACACACAGGTGGAGAGCTGTTTGTTCACCTCAGACACCCAGAATTTGTAAAGTTGATGAGGGATGGGTGCGTCTATCGACTCTGTTATCTCTGATGATGATGAGTGGCTCCCTGCAAAAGGGGCTGGAGGTGAAGAGATCCCAAAGATTGAACTAGATTGAGGAGGCTGTCACCAAGCTGCTGGTACATGTGGAGTCAACTGGCCCTATTATAACTAAACCTACCCATAACCCTAACCTAATGGAGGGAATAATGGGTCGCCAGGATTATGAGTGGACCCCAGAGAGTTGTCGTAGTGATACTTCCAAGCACTGGGGATTAAGTAGATCTGGTAGCAGTATGGCACTAGGTGTGCAGCGGCACATGCTTCTACAGCATCAAGCAGTCTCTCATCTTGGAGCACCACTAGCCAAGACAGTGATCAGGGGACATATGCCTTGGAAACTGGAGATGACTGCATGGGCCAGGTGGGGACTAAGCATGCAGCTATGGCTTCTGAACGAATACAATATATAACAAACTTTGGAGAGGCAAAGACCTTGACAGAACAAGACAGCATTGGTAGCAGAGAAGTACAACTGCTGCCTGAGACCAACAAGGCACCTTTCTAGTGCATGTCTTGCCACCTGCTTGCAACAGCCAAGGAACCTGAGGAAAGACTAGAACCAATGGAACATGGACGGATGCAAGGAACACTTCGACTCTCGAGGATATGGCTGCCTTGCTGAATACATCCTGTAAAAACACATCATACTAACTTGGATGCACACAATCCCAATATGGTGCACTTTGGAAATTGTTATTTAATTTTGTGTGTGCTTTTTTTGTGTGATTTTATTTGTCACTTTTATTCGTAAATAGTCTTATTTGCTCATTTAAACACCCATTTAAAACCCCCCTTTAAAGTTAAATGTGGATGTTTACTTGTTGTATTTCCCACTAGTATGTCTTTTGTTATAAACAAAACAAACTTACTATAAAATAGTAACAAACTTACAAAAAATACTATAAAAGTGCAAGTAATAAACAAAATCGTTTTTAGAAAATGGCATTGACATTGATATTTCAAAGACAAGATGATCCTTAATGGTCAAAACAATGTCAGAAATGAATTATACATGTCAGCATTAGTTGATTTAGACCTACTGCACCTGTTTTTACTCCTAACAATGGCCAAGTTATGGCCCACGGTCTTCGGAATAGCAAAATGACCTTGACCATGACCTTTTGAGGTCCAAATCGCCCAAAATGGTCAAAACAATATCAGAAATGAATTCCCCACACCACAATTAGTCCAAATAGAGGTATTACATGTGCATATACACCCAGAAACAGAAAAGTTGGATTTTCATCATAGCCGATGGCAGCCATATTTGATTTGGCCATTGCACCATTCCTGGCACTATGGCGGACGAGCACCTCTGTGATTTTTCATGTCTAGGGACCCACTGACTCAGTTCAGGTGAGAAACTCCCCTAACACCAAATTGCGAACAGGACTTTAAGCCAGATACTGGATTAATGGCAGTTTAAATTTACACTTTCGATGGGACTGTTGGACTGGTTTTAATGGATGTATCCGATGTAAGTGTATGGTTTGGTTTAATTTATGGTTAAGTGTGTGAGCTATATATATAAAAAAGATGTCTCAAGAAAATGGGAAAATTAAGGCATCCAATGAGCCACCCTCCTTAACTAAAGAATCAGAACTAAACAAACAACCAGCCCCAACACAAGAACAAGCCAAATCAAATCCAGCCAAATCAAACCGAGAAACTAAAGAGGCTGGAACAGTCCTAGATAAGCAGGCTTTGGAGCCTCGCAGAGGTGAAAGGCAACGCACACTAACAGAAAAAGGAAGAGAGTTGCAAATCAAAAAGTTAAGAGCTTTGTCATATACCTTTGATTGTGTCTACGAACACTGGAAATGCCAGTTGAAAAGAACAAAAAAGGCTGTAATCAGCAATGCTCAAATTGATAACATACAAGAACATGTTGCCGATGTTGGAAAGGATATTGCTGAATTGAATAGCATTTTTGAAACGTATAGAAAACTTGATTGTCCAAGTAATGAGATGCGCTGCAAGGTGGACAAGTGCAATTTGGTAAGCAAACATGTCATAACTAATGCTCAACTTCAAATACAAGGACTTGAAGAGGAATTTGCCTGGCCAGAAGTCAGCTCTGTGTTTTCAAGTGTCTCTAGTATTTACACTGAAGATTTGCTATATGACAATCCTAACCATTCTCAGCTACAAGGCAAGGAACAAGCTGAAGTGGAACTTGCAGCTACACAAACAGTTTTGAAAATTATGTCTGAGCAGGAAGAACAGCAGCAACAATTAAGATGTCTTGAGGCACAGGCTGCAGCTGCTCAAGAGGAAAACCTCAAAAGATTAAAAGCAGTAGAGGAGACGAAGAAGAATATTGAGCACTTGGAAGAGCTTAAAAAGCTAAATGCTGCCAAAGCAAACATTACAGTTCATGATCAACACCGCCAAGTTTCATTCTCGAACCCACCACTAGTAACAGTTGTTCCTCAAAGTGTCCCTGCAGATAATACTGCAAACCTCGTAAAGATTTTGGCTGAAGCTATCACAGCTAACCGGTTACCCATCCCAGAGCCCCCCATCTTCACTGGGGATCCCCTCAAATTCAATTTGTGGAAAGCTTCCTTTCAGATCCTGATAGAAAGAAAAAACATTCCCACTGTGGAAAAGATATTTTTCTTACAGAAGTATATTGGAGGTATAGCTAAAGAGGCCATTGAAGGATATTTTTTAAGTGACACAGAGGAGTCATATGTCGCAGCATGGAATCTTTTAAATGAAAGATATGGTGACTCCTTTATTATTGCAAAAGCTTTTAGAGATAAATTGCATGCTTGGCCAAGAATCGCCCCTAGAGACAGTGTTGAGTTGAGACGGTTTGTAGATTTCTTAAGAAGCTGTGAAGTTGCCATTGCTCAGAATGTGCATTTGAATGTCCTTAATGATGCGATGGAAAATCAATCCCTAGTTACAAAGTTGCCTGACTGGCTTATGAATGGCTGGAACCGTGCAGCCACACAGTTTCAACTCCTGTATGGACACTTCCCCAACTTTAGTTATTTTGTGACATTTCTTAACCAAGAAGCCAGCATTGCTTGTAACCCTGTAACCTCATATAATGCATTGCAGGCATTGCATCAATGTGAAGAAGTCAAACCCAGACCCAAGTACCCACCTCCTCATGCTAGAACTTTCACAACCTCTGTAAGTGACCGCCGGTCCACAGTTACATGTCTTTATTGCAAAAGGACAGGACACGGTTTGCATAATTGTCGTGAGTTCATCACAATACCAATGGAGGACAAGGTCAAGTTCGTACAGTGTGAGAGGCTGTGTTTTGGATGTTTAACCCCAGGTCATCAATCCAAAAGTTGCAGTAACAGGATGGTCTGTGACACATGCTCAAGACGTCACCCCACCTGCTTACATGAAACCCGTTCAAACCAAGAACAAGTCCAAGCACAGAGTTACAAGGAGAAAATGGCTCAATCAACACAAACTAACATCACAGAAACGATATCCCACAGAGTTATGCAATATGATAACGATGCTCAGACTTCAGCAATTGTCCCAGTTTATGTTTCTAACCCAGAGAATTCTAAGGAAGTAATGGTCTATGCATTGTTAGACTCCCAAAGTGACTCTTCTTTTATTTTAGAACAGGTGGCAGATGTTCTTGATGCACCTACAGAAGCCGAAAGGTTGAAACTATCTACAATGTCCTCTAGAGGTTCATTTATTACCTGTAAAAGAATTGCAGATCTAAGAATAAGGGGGTTATTCTCATCAAAGGAGATAATTGTTCCTACAATGTACACCAGGGAATTCATACCGGCTAATCGGTCACACATACCAACTCCAGAGACTGCCAAAGTTTGGCCTCATTTGAAGCATCTCTCTGAGAAAATCGCACCAAGGAAAGACTGTGAGATTGGTCTACTAATTGGGTATAATTGTATACAAGCACTAACCCCCAGAGAAATTGTAAGTGGTGAAGATAACCAACCCTTTGCTCAAAAGACTGATCTAGGTTGGACCATAATCGGAAATGGTGGGAGCCCATGCAAGCTCAAGGAAAGGAGCATAGAAGGCAGTAAGCAGCAACAAGAAGCTCCGGAGGAGAGCAGTACTAAAGTGTGTGCTTCTGTTACTTGCCAGCTCAACAAGGCTGAAGCAACAAGGGCAAGGAAAGTAGTACCACCTAAGCAGCAGCAGTCACTCACGCAACCTGTTCTTGTAAAGGACCCCAAGGAAAGGATGGGTAAAAGGAAAGCCGGGAGGCCTCTGACTGCTTGGAATCAACTAGGCAACAGTCACAAAGGGATGGATGTCAATGCGCATAATGTTTCAACAGATAAGGAAGCCAAGACAAGGAGGAGACCACTTTGTGCCTCAAATGAGGATGTGAATAAGAAAAAGAGGACAAGATTTAAAGGTCAAACTGAAAGAAAGATGTTAAGTGTCCTTGGTAGACCACCTGATTAGTGTCAAATGTTTGCTCAATTTAAATCACTGCTGAACAAGGTTCAAGGTCGAGTTGAAAATGATTTTAAGTGAAGCCACAATGTTTTCACTGTAAATTTTGTATGGGTTTTGTACGGTTTATTGCACTGCTTGTAGCAGGTTATGAAATTTGACATTTGAATTAATATTGGTATAGAAACTGTGAAATGATTTTGACATGTAATGAATTAAGATGAATTGAAATCCCAAAGATGAGATTTGGTGGGAGTGTAACTGGCGTCATTATTATATTTTTGGTAATTTATTTTTATTTACTTGCTCGCTTGTTTCATGGGTTTTTGTTTTATTGTGAAGTATCTACCGGAACTGCTCACCGGAAATGTACCATTTACTCATTGCCCGGTAGCCTTTAAATGTAGTTGTTTCAGTATGGCAGACCAAGTGGTTGCTCTAAGCACTTCCTCACTTCTCCCATGCAAGCACAGAGTCGGGAGACAGGTTCGTTATTTGTTTTATCATTTGTTCATGTATTTGTTATCAAAGCCAATGATGTTTATTGTGAACGTTTTGGTGATTTATTGATTTTGTTGTTGCAGTTTGAGTCACTGCACCTGCAGTTGTTTGTCGCTTGCCTTACTTGCTGTGGGCACACGTTTGGACTGGACAACCATTCATTCCCTTTAGTAGTACATGCAGCCAGCGAGGTGTGTTTGTTTTGTATTTTCCTTTATTCCTCCTTATTGCATTATGTTGTACAATTGTTGTTTTGAGTTCTATTATTTATGTTTGTGTATTGTTTATGCTTTTGTTTTGTACAGTTTTACGTTGGGTCTTTGCCAGCAAGAGCGCAAATAAATCCACCAGTATACAGAACAAGCTGTGTCGTTTTTGGGACTAGAGGGAGTGACACATTTTATTATCTCTTCTTCAATCAAATATTTCACTTTAAACATCATCAATAATAAGCAGTAAATAATAATTTGGGACTAGTCGATACCGTTTGTGTGTGTGTGTGTGTGTGTGTGTGTGTGTGTGTGTGTGTGTGTGTGTGTGTGTGTGTGTGTGTGTGTGTTCTGGGCCCTAGTGTAAAATTCCAAATTCTGGGCCCTAGTAAAGGATTCACTGTGGGCCCCCTCTCCGCAGACTGACACTGAGCTCTGGGACACACCATGTGCATACAGCCCTCTACAGGACAGGCACACACATTACACATCATTACATTACATCACAATCAAACTGCATTACATTACTTTAGATCAGTGGTTGGCTGGTTGCCAAACTGGGGGTCTGGCATACTTTATTTGTTTAAGCTGATGATTAGCTTAATGTGCTACATTGTGTTCACACTCAACAGTACACAAACCAACATACAGTGCGGTCGGTGCACCCTAATAATTAATATTCAATGAGTGGCGCGTGATACCTTTGTGAAGTAGGCACCCCATGTGATGAAAACATACATAAAAATACATGTAGGGCAATCAGTATACTGCTCATAACCATATAAATATTTATATATATAAATATATATAAAAGCACGATTGATGATTTCAATGGCACAAATTAGACCACATCCACGCACCGCTAAAGATTGAGACAATATTTTCCCGATTTGGAGCCAATAAATTGGGGGTGCAAGCCTCAGCAAAACTATAACTTAGAATATCTCAATAATGATAGCAGCACAAATTATAAAATTTACGGCACAATTCAGCACAAATCCAGCACTAAAGAATGACACCATTGTATTATGTTTTCAACATATGGGGTGCCAACTTCACGGGACGCGCAGAGAAGTTGAGGGGCGGCGAGGCGAGCATAGGCCTAATAGTGAAATTGTTGTGGCCGTGCTTGTTCGTGCATGTGCCCGGCGCCCGCAGGCGGCAAGAGCTGGATTGTGGTCATCGTTGTGAAATACCGCTCGTCGTTTACTCTATTTTCCAGCGTTGCTGTGCAGTGAAAAATGTCTGCAGCCGGTGTGTGTTCCCCTTAAGTGTACATCAGTGGTGTACTGTAAAGTAACTTAAGTACTGTTCTCAAGTAACATTTTGAGGTACAGTAATTGTATTTCCAATTTCCAATACTTTCACTTCTATTATCTCGGATCCAAATACTGTACTTTTACTCCACGATATTTATTTGAGAACTTTAGTTACTATAGTTAATTATTACAAAACATACATTAACCACTTCAACCCAAAATAGATACATTTTGGCCATTTGAAAATAGACGATCTACAAGCTCATAATGCTAAGATCTGCTAATTTTCAAACGATTTGTATACATTTGAAAACTTGAAATGGGACATTCTGCATAATGCGTAGGCTACTTTAACTTTTGAGTAAAAGTACAAAAGTATTGGCATCAAAATGTACTTAAAGTACGTACATTTTGATGCCAATACTTTTGTACTTTTACTCAAGTAAACTTGTAACAGAGTATGTCTATATTACAGTATTGATACTTTTACTTAAAGGACAACTTTAGTTTTTTACAACAAAGGTTAATATTTTAGATTGTAATTAAAGGATATATAAGATGAGTGTTAAAATGATTTAATTTACTTCTTTCTATTGTTTTAGAGATTCTTATTTCAGTGGTTGGGGGCATGCGTACACATGGCTAAATATGTAATTTTACATAGAATAAGCCCATTCCCAAGATACAACCCAACCTTTCATGGTTGGATGTGACTTATGGGGGCTAGAAGTGTTACTGTAAATACCAATAAAGAAACTGCTGGCTTATTGTGTCTAAAAAGACATATTTAGCCACTTGTATGCATGCCCCCATGCGTACGCATGCCCCACATTTTAGCACAGTAAACGCGATAAAACAATAGAAAGAAGCAAATGAAAACATTTTAACACTCACTTTTTCTTTTCTCTAATTACAATCTAAAATATGAACCCTTGTTGTAAAAAAACAAAGTAGGACCTACATCTACATCTGCAACAGAGCTGTATGGGGCCACATGTGTTCAAAAGTCATCTAGTCAGAAACCCTCCCCCTACTCCTGGATTGGATCCACCCCTCCTCTGCTCTCAATTATCACACCTGTCCTCACTTACCACTCGTCACTGGCCTGTTACATATACAGCCTCTGTTCCCTCCCTTCTGTTTGGCACCAGAAGCAAGAACACTGTTAGGATAAATTATGATACATAATTATGTTATTGGTGTATGAGTCTCATATGACCATATAAAGGCATAATATGAACTGAACGTACAGTATATAAGAGACCACAATTTGGTCGCATACTGTAGGTTCAGGCAAACTGATTAAAGGTCATAATAACTTTGAATGCCCTGAATAGAATCATGTTTTGGTTTATACTGTATGTCACCAGACTCACTGTCTTCCTCTGTCTGATATATGTCACGAGTGGAAAATTACCAACACTACGTGTCACTTTCTTCCTGTTACTTCCTTGTTATGATATGGGAACGAATGAATAAGTTCCACGACTTCTTACTGTCATAACTGTACTCTTTATATACATGTTAAACTTCCATTTTGGGAGAGAGAGAATCCTCTGTCCTGCCGTTAGGGTGGGGAGAGATTTATCAAGCATACCACTAGGATGATATGCGCACTGCTTTGTCTTCCTTGTCTGTCTCTCTTCAATACAGCAATATAAGAAATATAGTCCTTTGGCTCTTTGTCTTATTTTAACTATGGATTTATAGATCCATATTTATCTTTAATAATTTATCTAATAATAAACACCCTCTCTGAGAGCCCTCTATCTGGGAGTCTCTAACCTCGTTCGTTCACAACAGGCCGTTTGGTTTCCGCCCAATCTTGCGCCCAACGCGGAAACCACTAGAATAAGCTCTGATTTGGTTCCCTCGGTTTGTTTCCCCAATCCCTATTAAAATGCTCGAGTAGCCTAGTGTAGTCTTTCCAGTCGCTACGAGTTGGACTGAAAGATGCATAGGCCTATACCAAACACATTTTTCAAAAGCAAAACTACTCCGCATCAAGGAGTTTATTAAGTAGGCCCTAAAAGTATGTCCTTGAGCGCAGGGGAGTATTTTGGGTTAAAACTGTTTCCGGTGGATAGTTCCGGCCAAATTGTAGTCCTTTGAGTACTACAACATGACGTTTTGTGGTTTCCGCTCCAGACCGGTTACGAGCCCGAAAAGTGAAGTGATCCGAGACTAGGGAGTCTCAGCTGGAGATGCAATGCAATTTATGGCTCTTTGATGTGAGCCTTAGCCATGGATCTGGCACTGGCTCACTTAAAAGAGCCGTTCAAAAAGACTGGCTCATTGTATATTTACTTATTTTTAAGAAGCATTCCTTGGAACATGAATCCACAAGATGGCACCACATTCCTCTGCTGACAGTTGAGATCACAATTTTGTATTTACCCTTTTTATAAAACGTGTGTGTAAATTAAGCTATCTTGACTTAAGTTATTCATGCAACACCTAAAAAAAACAAGCAGGCAACAATGAACTTGCTCCTCCCCTCTCCTTTCTCTCTCACTCACTGTACTCAGTCAGTGCTCAGTGGAGTAGCAAGGATGAGCTTTTGTGTTAAACCCCCCTCCCCCCAAATGAACGGCTCCCTAATGTCTCCCGAATGTCTCATCTCTAGTCTCAGCAGGCCCTGATTATGATCATTGAAGTGTGTGTGTGTGTGTGTGTGTGTGTGTGTGTGTGTGTGTGTGTGTGTGTGTGTGTGTGTGTGTGCATGCGCGTGTTTCTTTACAGGAGATCAGGCCATTTCTGAGAAATGTCTCCCAATCACAAGTGAAAGTAGGAAGGATGCAGCTGCCTTGTGGCTTAGACCAGGGGTTTTCAAAGTGGGTGACGGGGCACCCTGGGGTGCCGTGAAGGCAGTCCAGGGGTGCCGCGAGAGAATTTGATAATATTTGGAATTTATTTGGACACTTGAAAAAAATATTTAGAATCATTTTAAACATGAAGTACAAAGTTATTTTCAGTCAGTTCTAACCAAAATGGTTATTATCTCAACGTTTTCCTCGCAACATAATCACTAAAATAGTGTCACTGTCCGGTAGAAACCTTGTATCTCCAAGTTTCGAATGTGTAAGTCTTTTGGTAAACCAAAGCCCTGCTTCATCATACAAGACTGTCGCACAAAACTAGTGAAATCAGACGATCTACAAGCACACAACGCCTCGGCCTCGCATCGTGAGGCGTTGTGTGCTTGTAGATCGGCTGTTTTCACTAGTTTAGTACATTTTATAGATGATAAATACAAAACGAACGGTTTTGGACATACTAGGTTTCCACTCAACACTGACGATATGCTATAAATATAAGGTGCTGGGAGTGAAAATTATAATGTAGGGGTGCCTCGGGTAAAAAAAACTATATTTATGGGGTGCCCTGAGACAAAAAGGTTTGGGAACCTCTGCCTTAGAAAACACTGTTCAGTTCTATGTCATTATTTAATAGTCAATGTTATGTTTAATGTAATTGCTTATAGAAAAAGAAAAGAAAAGAAAAGATGATAGTCGTTGTGGTTTTCTAGTTCATTACTATACATCATCTATGGTCTCTGCATGTCGGGTGGAAACCTCAAAACTGTTACTTTTCAGGATTCAAATTTAAAAAAATTCAAGAACATCAGATCTACAAGCTTTGTGCTGCCTTCGAGCTTGTTGATCTGCTACTATTGATGTGTGACGTTGCAGTATGATCAAGAAGGGCATTGATTTATGAAACAACAAAAAAACACTATAAAGTTAAATTATGGAGATAACGATAACGATACAGAGCAACATTTAGGATTTAGAATAGAACCTGCCTCAGGTCTTGATGGGTTTAAGTCATTTTCATTATATAGCTATTGGCTTGTTTTGTAGAAAAGGTCTATAGAAATTGTATACTTTGTTATGTGTTAAAGAAAGAAAAAGAAAGAAAACCAGGCTGGAAGGCCAGCTGGCTTGCCAGCTATAAAACGATTACATAATTTCGCAATATAACTGAATATCAGTTGAGATTTCAGTTCCTTTTTGTGTCTGCTGGAAACTACAAAAGATATGTGTTCATTGCTGGAAGAAAATCTATAATTAAAGTGTAACGAGACAATGTTGAAGAAGAGAGCTGACACATCAAAAACAGAGGCTGGCTGGTAGGCTGGGAGGAAAAAGTATTCACGTTTCTTACAAATCTAGAAAAATAGTCAAAGTATGTTAGTGTGTAACGAAGCGTCCATTTGTCCATAGCCCGTTCCCAATTCAGAGTGCGCACCCTTCAAAGTGCAGGCCTATAGGGTAGGGTAAGGTGTTGCCCTGCAAGTAGGACACATGTTTTGCCTGTGAATTCAGGACAGCACTGCTGAGTGCCGAGCCGAGGGCCCATTGCTATTTCACCGCTGTATTTTTTTACCTTCTCAAACACTCTCAAACTGATTTTTTGTGGCACGGAATTTACTTTTAAGATAGTATTTAGTTTAATGAATGTCATATGTGTGGTCAATTCACCATCACAGAGCCTATTTTTTAAATATCGCCACTTCATTCACCTACCCAACAATATAGCAGAGACTATTGAGTCGATCTTAAAAACCCATTACCAGCCAAATTTAAATATGAATGTGCGCTTATAACGCCAATAAATAGCTATATTTTATCATCATGATTACATTATTTTTAAAGCCTGATATACCATACCACAAAATGACCACTAGAGCGAGCCATCGTAACACTAAAACCATAGACTCTGGAAGCTCCCATGTTAAAACCAAGATTCACAAGATTCAAGGATGCAATGATGACATCGCTCCCCATTGACTCAGAATGGGAGACCCACGGGCCGCCATCTGAGCTCAATACTGTTCAATTCGTGCTTGATCGTCTAAAACCACCATCGGATATGGGCACCGGAACGTATACAGATGCCACACAGAAAGTTTCAGAATCAAAATCCGACCTAGTGAAGCTGCGTGAGGGTCGAATGGTTTGCATTGAGCCTAGCGGCTAGCAGAGGCTAATATAAACAGGAAACCCTGGTTTAAAGGTGACGTCATAATCGTATCCTTTTTTTTCACGGTTTACGTGTGGATACTATCCGAAGGTAAGCTAACCATTTCGCTCCGTCTATTAACCCAAATAAAAGCTTAAAAATGCTTTTATATAAAAGTCGATTAAAGTCGCTTGGCAGGGAAGTCCATAGTGAGATAGTTGATCTGAAAGTCGACCGGCGCTAAGTGAGTTAAGACGACCCAATGTTAATTTCCATAGAGAAAACCCTTCGGTACTCTATACAGTATCTCTATACAGCAGTGGTGAATATATGTGTATTATTGCTTTTATAGTTATTTTAGGTGTTCTCTTTCCTCTCTCTCTCTCTCTCTCTCTCTCTCTCTCTCTCTCCAGAAGTTACAGCATGCTGTAGTTGAACCTTCCCAGAATGCATTTCAACTAGACGTGATCAAAGATAAATGAATAGATTTTATGTTCTCACCATGGCATTTACTGTGTGAAAAGGTTTCTGGTGAGGACCTCCAAACATTTAGCTTTTCTTTTTACACTTTTAAAGTGTAAAAAGAAAAAAGCCCCTCTTTGACTACAGAGTCCACGTATGGTATCGTGACGCCCCACAAGCCCTAAAAACGAAACTCCAAACAGCCCAAAATAAACTAATTAGAGTCCTGCTTAACCTTCCCTATCAGACTCACCTCACTGCTACTCACCAGCTAAGAGTGGGATGGCTCAGAGTAGATGACAGAGTACAGCAACTTACAATGGGCCTGGTGTACAAGATACACTACACCACTATGATACCCAAGTACCTGTCTAAATACTTTATAAACGTTAAGGATGTCCATAATTACAACACCAGAGGCAGTGCCACAGATCACTTTCAACCCAGAGTCAAAACCAACAAAGGGTCAAACTTGTTCTTCTGCTATACCACCAAAATGTGGAAAGCCTTACCGAAGGCCATAAAGGAGTGTGGATCACTAGCATCCTTTAAAATTGCCCTGAAAAACCACTTACAGGCAGCAGCCGTTCGCAACTGGTAAAAAAACAAACCTAGGCCCTACCCTCCCCTGCCCCTTCTTTGTACATACTTACTGTTTGTTTAGACATACTGTTTTCTTTTTTTTTGTTCTTTCATTTTATTTTATTTACATATCTACTGCATAGTACTGTGTTCTATTCGTCTGTCATTCAATGTTATATGAGATACTTTAATGGTTTCCTGTGGAAATAAGCTTAGTCTTTTCTAGGATCTCCTTTTAGTAGACCTTGTACCAGTGAACTGTACCGTCATGAAACTGTACCTTTTCCTATGCAAACTTCTAATAAAGTCTTCAATCAATCAAAAAGTAATTTTCATTATAGAGGACCCCTGACACCCTCTGCAACACACATCTGTTGCAGTGTTTGTACAAACCTTATGTAATCTCACACATTTAGTTTTTCATCTGAATATTAATCCGGCAGGATGGTTGGCTGACTGGCTGGTAGGCTGGCTTGTAATATGAGTTGCCAGAAGTTATTACCCTTTTTCTTTTTTTTGCTGGTTTGCCACGATGAAAAAAAAAAAGAAAAACGATATTATTGCGCAATCTTGGAATATAAGTTTCTTTTTCTCGAAAACTGAGACTGGCAGGTTGCCCCTATCACATGATATTGTTGTGACATGACAAAAACGGAGAGATATAAGACAGGACGTCAGCAGGTACAGTTGAGTTCAGTGTGACTGAATGGTTGGAGGCGAACATGGAGAAGATACTGATGATACTGATGTTGTTGGGAAGCTCAGGTAGGACTCTGTTCACTATGTCTGTCTGTCTGTCTGTCTGTCTGTCTGTCTGTCTGTCTGTCTGTCTGTCTGTCTGTCTGTCTGTCTGTCTGTCTGTCTGTCTGTCTGTCCGTCCGTCCGTCCGTCCGTCCGTCCGTCCGTCCGTCCGTCCGTCCGTCCGTCCGTCCGTCCGTCCGTCCGTCCGTCCGTCCGTCCGTCTGACTGACTGACTGACACGTTGGAATGCGACATGCCATGAGCTCATTTTATTTTTGGTGACCAATTGCTCTCAAACCTTTCAGGCCATGACCCCCCAAAAAATCCTATTTGAATTGGGGACCCCCCAAAATAATAATTTTTGACCTGGGGACCCGCAAAATAATCGTATTTAAACTGGGGAACGGCTACCCTGATAAGCACTTGGAATTGGGAATTTACTTGATTAAATGTAGTTTGACTTGGTACCACAGATATTGTGAAAATAGACGATCTACAAGCTCAAACAACGCCTCGCAATGCAAGGCATTGTGAGCTTGTAGATTGTCTATTTTCTACATGTTTGCCTCTTTGACTGACTGACTGACTGACTGACTGACTGACTGACATGTTGGTCAATTGCACTTAATTTTAATATATTGCTGATCGTCTTCAAATAGCTCAAAGTTTTCTTTGACGATGGCTGGCCAGATTGCTGACATAGCAACATAGGTTTTTCAAAAAACCTTTGAAGGATTCAAAAGACACTTATAGAATCGGGTCAAAATTCAAATTTTCACGATTTTTCAAAAATAGCAGATCTACAAGCTCGCAGTGCCGCGCTGTGAGCTTGTATATCTGCTATTTTTCAATAGTTAAAGCATAACATAATGTAATAAGAAGTACCTCTTCCACCACTGGTTAACAGATAGGTTCACCGTAGTGTTTCCTCGTCCCCTGCAGCCCTGTATGAAGTGTCCAGCAGCAGTGGTGCAGCTGCACTCCCAACAGAGACAGTGTGGTATGATGATTATGATGATGAGGACATGCCACAGGACGTGGAGGGCAGCAGTGGTGAACGTGTTGGTGAATATCTTCCAAGAAGCCTTCTGGAAGACACTTCATTTCGTGGACACATAAGAGATGGTTCTCAGATATTTTACTTAAGTAAAAGTATCAAAACAGCAATATAGAAATACTCTGTTAGGGTGCCCTCACACCAAAATACCTATGAGAGTGGAATCTGCGTTCTGCCAATGCATTTCAGTGATAAGGGAGCGTTTTTTACAGAAATCCTCTGCTGGCATGAAACCGCTTCACTCTCATTGAAATGCATTGGTGGAACGCGGATTCCACTCTCATTGGTATTTTGGTGTGAGGGCACTCTTACAAGTACAGTAAATGTCTGTAATTCAAAATGTACTTAAGTAAAAGTACGAAAGTATTGGGATCAAAATATACTTAAAGTAAAAAAAAAAAAAGTACAGTACAAAATGTTTGAAAATAGCAGATCTCCAAGCTCACAACGCGTCACATATTTTCAAATAGCCTAGGTATAAAATAGGGCTAAAGTGGATTAATGTATGTTTTATTGCGACCGTTAGGTCGCAGTTTACTTACACTCTCATACTATCCAAACCTCCAACGGCCGCCAGTCTGTCCCTCCGTCACGTCACTTGTCACACGTCACACTTTTCCCCTATATACTCATATATCTCACTCATATCTCCGGCACCGTTGCCCCGATCCATGCAAAAATTTCCACACAAACTCCTTGCCTGCCAAACTACAACCTCCAAGGACCCCCAGAGCTCCAGGGACCCCCAGGTCCCTGGGGGACCCCCAGGTGTAAAAATTACCAAATTTGCAAAAATGACCAAATGACCACCCCAACGGGGCTGCTCACAGGGAATTCCCGGGGACCACCGACGCCTGGTGCTCCAGAACGGATGCAAAAGTGGTCGTGCCCCCAGTGGAGGACCCCCGCCACTGCAGCGCACATAAAATGCCGTAACTCGGCCTAGGAGTGACCGGGAGAGCCGGAGCCGGTACCCATTCGTCCGCCTCGGCGGCGCGGAGACCCCACCCCTCATTTCTCACATGGCCCTCTTCTAGCGCCACCATGAGGTTGATTCTTGCAAGACACTGCTCTTACAGATTTTGCCCTAAAATATCTACAGTCATGTCATCAAAATGCATCTGTCCCATCTAGCGCCACCATCTGGACAATTTTTGAAAAACACATTTTTGGACAGTGCTCTTACAGAATTTGCCCTAAAATCATGCAAACCGGTACACCATATCTCTACAGTCATGTAATCAAAACGCATCTGTCCCATCTAGCGCCACCATCTGGACGATTTTTGAAAAACATATTTTTTAGATATTTTTATCTCCCGATTAGGGAGTCTTACTGGTAGTGAAGTAAAAGTACAATATTTGCCTCTGAGATGTGGTGGAGTAGAAGTAAAAGAACTGAAAACCAAGTAAAGTACAAATACCTCAGAACTGTACTTAAGTACAGTACTTACCACTGGGAATCTTAATAACAAACCATCTTCCAGGTAAATGCTGTGGATCTAGTCTAATTGCGACCATTAGGTCGCAGTTACTTACACTTAGCCTATACTATCCAAACCTCCACCAGCTGTCAGTCCCTCTGTCACGTCACTCGTCACACGTCACACTTTCCCCCTACTCATATCTCCGCCACCGTCGCCCCGATCCAGGCCAAACTTTGCATACACACTCTTTGGCTGCCAAAGCACAACCCCCACCCCTCATTTCTCACATGTCCCACTTCTAGCGCCACCATGAGGCAGATTCTTGCAAGACACATTTTTGGACACTGCTCCTACAGATTTTGCCCTAAAATCACACAAACCGGTACACAGTATCTCTACAGTCATGTCATCGAAATGCATCTGTCCCATCTAGCGCCACCATCTGGACATTTTGGAAAAACAAATCTTTGGACACTGCTTCTACAGATTTTGCCCTAAAATCACGCAAACCGGTACACAGTATCTCCACAGTCATGTCATCAAATGCATCTGTCCCATCTAGCGTCACCATCTGGACGATTTTTGAAAAACTAATTTGTGGACAGTGCTCTTACAGAATTTGCCCTAAAATCATGCAAACCGGTACATCGTATCTCTACAGTCATGTCATCAAAACGCATATGTCCCATCTAGCACCACCATCTGGACAATTTTTGAAAAACACATTTTTGGCCTATTTGTGTATTCAAATAGATAAGCTAATCTCACACACTCCTTGGCTGCCAAACCATTACCCCCACACCCCATTTCTCACATGTCCCACTTCTAGCGCCACCATGAGGCAGATTCTTGCAAAACACATTTTTGGTCACTGCTCCTACAGATTTTGCCCTAAAATCACGCAAAGCAATCTGTGACAGACATACTTCAACACAATACCTATGTTACACATTTGCTCCACCTACAGTACATACCAACATATTCTTACAACTTTGCCACCACCCTATTACAGCTAAACCCCACATGCTCTGCTCCTACCTAAGCATACATGATACATTTGCTACGCACATCCCGCTACACTCAGGAACCAATGCCACTTACAGGCCAATTTGTGTACTGTATACATTCGAACTGATGGTCGCTTATCTCCCGATTAGGGATTCTTACTGGTATTTATAGCATATCGTCGTTGTCGGGTGGAAACCTTGTATGTCCGAAAATGTCCGTTTTGTATTTATCATCTATAAAATCTACTAAACTAGTGAAAACAGCCGATCTACAAGCACACAACGCCTCGCATCACGAGACGTTGTGTGCTTGTAGATTGGCTGTTTTTGGCTGTTTTTTTTGTGCGACAGTCTTGTATGATGAAGCAGGGCTTTTTAGTTTAGTTTAGTTTAGTTTAGTTTATTTGATCACTCACATTTTTACAAGTCATACATCCACTTAGTCATTGTTACATGTGGTCAAAAGGAATAGGCTGAAGCTGAAAGCTTGTAGAAGCCTATCCTACTTATTCAAGGAGTAAAATACAGTGATTAGTTATAGGAATGTTTGAAATTCAAAGATACATCGGCCTCATAGCAGATATGAATGGAAAATAAAAATTTAAAAAATAAATGGAAAATTAAGAAAAGGGAAAAAACATGTTGGAAGAATTTCCAAATACATCAACACTAGCAATTCAGGAATCAGAATATGTTATAAGAGTATACGATTTTACCTTCTGGTGATAATGAAATAAATGAATAGATGAATAATCTACTTTTTTTCCTCAAAAAAATGTAATTAAATAAATGGAGATAAAGGAAACATGATAAAAGGATAAGTGCAATAATAATAATAATAATAATAATAACTGAAAAGGAAACATGATAGAATGAATGTACTTTTTTTTTTTTTTTTTTTTTTTACTTACATAATAATTTAAAGTGTTTAGGATTTAAGCATACATCAGCCTAATAGCAGGTAAGAGAAAATTAAGAAAAGAAAAGAGAAAAAGAAAAGAGAAACAAACAGACTAATAATATGGGTAATAATAGTAATCATAATAATAATAATCTAGGTTTGTGTCCATGATTACGCATTGTCCATGATATTTTCCAGGTTAATTCAGTTGTGGCTTCCCTTTTGTTACGCTTCAGTTCAAATATGGTTACAGTACGTGCACATCCACTTTGGCTGGGCAAAGCCCGTGTTTTGCATTCTTTATCTGAGTCAGTTTGACATGTCCTTGAGACAAGGGATTTACTGTCTGTTATACAGAAGCAGCTGTCTTGGGCACACATGGCAGGAAGAATTAAGCACAATTCATTTGTATTTGTCCCGTTCTTTCTTGTCTTGGTAATTCTGCTTCACTAATAAAAATGTCAGAGTTTCAGTGTCTCGTACAGAAGCAGCTATCTTGACGTTTTGCCAGGGTAGTCAAAGCTGCAAGAGTCCTCGAGTTTTACAGTCTCATTCATTTGTAATCATCCAGTTCCTTCAAATCACGTACCACTGTTACCTTGGCTGTATCTCCATTTGGTTTTATCATCACTTTGCAATTTCTGCTCCAAATACCTTGAATTTTTTCCTGTTTCTTAAGGATGCGTGCCTCCCTGGCAATTTCAGCATTCTTTTTTGTTAGATGTTCGTTGACATAAACATCCGAACCTTTAAGCTTCATTCCTTGTCTCAGGAGTTGATTCTTGTGTTTTCTGTTTGCGAATCTCAAGAGTATAACAGGGTTTGCTTTACGATCCTTGCTTGGGAGTGTGTAGCAAGCAGCGATATGATCCTGGTCCAACACAATCTCCTTAGATTTAAAGAAATCAATGACTTGCCTTTCAATGGTTGCTTGTTCTTCTGGCGGGGTGCTGGGGCTATTGGCAGCAGCCCTGGTATAGGAGAATGGTTTAACTTTCAGCCCCGAAATAATTATGTCATCCAACCTTGAATATTGTTCCATTTCATCCAATCTTTTCTCCAATTCTTCAATCTTTTGATCTCTTTCCTTGACCGTCGCCTTCAAAGCCAAGACCTCCTTCATCAGGTCAGACTGATGTTGGGTCATCAAATCCGTTATTTTGGTCATTCCCTCAGCCTGAAGGCTGAGTGAGGTCTTTATTTCTTCGATATCCTTTTTCGTCATTTTGTCCTTTAGTTGTTCGATTTGGCCCTGCAGTGAGTTTTCACCACAAGTGGCCTTGAGCTTGTAGGAGCTATAGTGCTATGCGACCGTCTCTGTCACTGTCTCAGTGGCTTTGCTTTACTAAAAGACGTACACATTTGAAACTTGGATATACAAGGTTTCTGCCCGACAGTGATGATATTCTAGTGATTATGTTGCGAGGAAAACGTTGAGATAATAGCCATTTTGTACTTCAAGTTTAAAGTTATACCAAATATATTTTCAAGTGTCCAAATATTATCAAATTATCTCGCGGCACCCCTGGACTGCCGTCACGGCACCCCAGGGTGCCCCGTCACCCAATTTGAAGACCCCTGCTATAGGCAACGCACTAATTGTTCTCGGTCAGAGCATTTCTTTGCCAGCAAAGTGAACCTGCATCTTCTCAACCTTTGGTCATGCTTCACTAAACAGACAGACTGATACAGACTACATGTTAACCTTTTGACTGCAGTTATCTGGGTTGTGAGGCCAGATATCTTGTCCAGTCAGACAAGATTGGTCATGCTTCACATGACATCACAATATATACCGTAATTGCTGGACTATAAGCCGCACCTGACTATAAGCTGCAGATGTCCTTCCTGCTAGAGCGCCCCTGGTGGCCGTTAGCTGTAAAAATCTATATATAAGCCGCACCGTTGTATAACCCGCAGGGTCCAAAACATGGGAAAAAGCCGCGGCTTATAGTCCGGCAATTACGGTAAATGGTAAGACGGAATTCATTTCCCAGCGGATTCCTCACGACTCGCGCCAGTGCAACCACACTTGCAGTTTCACAGAATTGCACCTTTCTAGTTAGTATTTGGTATACCGTGGATCATATTATTGATATAATATAAGTAATAATATATCATATTATTTGTATATGCTAAAAGATCTTAGCCATAAGACCCCCCCACCCATCTGATGAGCTTGTCATGGTCTGATAGTGAAAGTAAATGAAATTCACTATAGGCATATCTGGTCAAACAGTTGAAGCAGTTCATTAATTTGGCTGTTCAATATTTAAATCCTACAGAAATGTAGGCTAAAGAAATTTTATTTATAATATATTTAGATAGCATATGTTTTTGATTTTTATAATTTTTACTGAATAGGTGCTTTGTCTACCTATGTTTTCTTTAGATTACTATTTCTATGCATTTGATGTATTGACGTTGATGTATTGATGGTAAAATAAAATAAATGGTAAATGGTGCATTTATATAGCACTTTTATTCAAGGCGCTTAGATGTGCATTACATTCACCCATTCACACACACATTCATACACCAATGGCGGAGGAAACCATGCAAGGCACCAACCTGCTCACCGAGCAAGATTATGAGTGTCTGCTAAATGCCTAGTTCAGGCCAAAGGTGGTACTCTATTCAGGAGTGGTAATTTAGCCTCAAACCTTTTGAAAAACGTTTTTGGGACAAACAATATGACATAAATACTTTTTAAATGCATGGTTGCACATTAAACAAATCATCTGGGGACCTCCAGTTTGGGAACCACTGTCCTAGAACAGGGATGCTACATGGGTCCAAGTGGTTAACAGATGGATCCTCTTCCCCTGCAGGTATACTAGTGTCCAGCAGCAGTGATGCAGCTCCAACCCCAACAGAGACAGCGTGGCATGCAGTGGACAGCAGCAGTACTACAAGCAGCCAGCCTCCATTGAGACCAACATCATCTGATGTTACACAAGGTGAGTTCATAAGATATGCAGTGGTGGGAGAAGTACTCACATTTTGTACTTAAAGGGATATTCCACTTTCAAAAAACTTTTTGTCATTGTATGGTCTAATCAGGCTTGTATGAACACCCTGAACAGTTTTAAATTTTCTTCATTCAGTATTTAGATATTTGATGTAAATGTTATCTGGCCCTCCAGGCTCAGGGCCTCTCCCCACACACACTCATTGTAACTTCAAACTCCATTTTAACCATGATAGATTCATTAAAAACACCCATTATTTGTTCTGGTGAGCAGGCCGTGTTTTATCCATAACGTTTTTCATTTATATTTTATATATTTTTATTGTATTTAATGTTTTCCATTTTCCCAAAGAATTATTAAAGATACATGAAAAATGTTATGGAAAAGACACGGCCTGCTCACGTATTAGGATATATGGTTAAAATGGAGTGGAAAGTGGAATATCCCTTTAAGTAAAAGTACAAATTCTGCAATGTGGAATAAATTTACTTGAGTAGTAGTACAGAAGTGTTGGTGTCAAATTGTACTTAAAGTACCAAAAGTAGCGTGTATACTCATTATGCAAAATGTCACATTTCACAAGTTTTCAAACGCAAAAAGTTATAAAAAATCATTTGCAAATAGCCGATCTACAATCTCAAAATGTGTCGCATCGCGGCACATTATGAGCTTGTAGATTGTCTATTTTCAAATGTTAGGAAATGTATATAGGGCTAAATTGGGTAATGTAGGCCTTCGTATGTTTTGTAATAATAATCAAAATCTACAAAGTAACTAGTTTTCAGATAATTGCCTCTGAGATGCAATTGAGTAGAAGTAAAAGTACTGGAAATTGGAAATACTCCAGTAAAGTAAAAGTAACTCAAAATTGTACTTAAGTACTTGCCTGGCCATTGTGTTAGGTATGTCATTTATGATATTGAATTACATTTTGATATTTGTGTATCAAATGTAATTCAAAAAAATTAAAGCAGCAAAAGTATCTGATCTACAAGCTCAAAACACATCTCTTAGATCTACTAGCTCATAACACACAATGTGCCATGAGCTCATAGATCGCTTATGTTTGGCAAACGTTCCCAAGAACAAGGGTTCCCAAAGCCTGTGACCCCCAACATAATTCAACTGGGGACCACCCACCCTGACAAGTACTTACAATTGTAGGAGTTGAGTTGATTCAATTCATTTAGTTCCACAGATAGCCTACAGTAAATATTGTGAAAATAGCAGATCTGGATTGGCTATGTTCACCATTTGTTTATTGCGACCGTAGGTCGCATTTACTACCAAAACCTCCACCGGCTGTCTGTCTGTCCGTCTGTCCGTCACACGTCACACTTTTGCCCTGCTCATATCTCCGCAACCGTTGCCCCGATCAATGCCAAATTTTGCACACACACTCCTTACCTGCCAAACTACAAAACTACAACCCCTGGAGCTCCAGGGACCCCCAGGTGTAAAACATGACCAAATGTGCAAAAATGACCAAATGACCACCCCAACGGGGCTGCTCACAGGGAATTCCCGGGGACCACCGACTCCTGGTGCTCCAGAACGGATGCAAAAGTGGTGACGCCCCCAGTGGAGGACCCCCTCCACTGCAGCTCACATAAAATGCTGTAACTCGGGCTAGGAGCGTCCGGGAGAGCCGGGGCCGGTACCTATTCGTCCGCCAAGGCAGCGCGGAGACCCCACCCCTCATTTCTCACATGGCCCTCTTCTAGCGCCACCATGAGGCCGATTCTTGCAAAACACATTTTTGGACACTGTTCCTACAATTTCTGCCCTAAAATCACGAAAATCGCTACACAGTATGTCTACACTCATTTCATCAACATGGATCAGGAAGATTTTGGAAAAACAAATTTTTTCCCTATTTGTGGAGATAAGCGACCAACGGTCGCTTATCTCCCGATTAGGGAGTCTTACTGGTTCTTTTATATACAGTATATATATTTTGTTGGTTATTTATGATGTTGTAATGGTCTTATTACTCATTTATTATTTTAAAAAGGTCTTAAAAGTCAGTAATGGTCACTTTAGAAATGTGCAGATACTTAACACATGCTGTACAATGTTGCACATTAAACAAATCATCTGGGGACCCCCAGTTTGGGAACCACTGTCCTAGAACAGGGATGCTACATGGGTCCAAGTGGTTAACAGATGGATCCTCTTCCCCTGCAGGCCTACATGAAGTGTCCAGCAGCAGTGATGCAGCTCCAACCCCAACAGAGACAGCGTGGCATGCAGTGGACAGCAGCGGTACTACAAGCAGCCAGCCTCCATTGAGACCAACATCATCTGATGTTACACAAGGTGAGCTTATAAGACATGCAGTGGTGGGAGAGGAGAAGGGCTCACATTTTGTACTTAAGTAAAAGTATAAATTCTGCAATGTAGACATACTAGAAGTCCGGATTAAAACGTTTACTTGAGTACAAAGGTGCACCAAAATTTACTTAAAGTACCAAAAGTAGCGAGTATACTCATTATGCAGAATGTCACATTTCACAAGTTTTCAAACGCAAAAAGTTATAAAAAATCATTTGAAAATAGCCGATCTACAAGCTCACAATGTGTCGCATCGCGGCACATTGTGAGCTTGTAGGTCGGCTATTTGTAGGTCGGCTATGTTTTGTAATAATAATCAAAATCTACAAAATAAATAGTAGATTTTGTCAAAAGAAGTAGAAGTTGTCAAATAATTGTAATGGAGTAAAAGTACAATAGTTGCCTCTGATGCAATGGTGCAAGTAAAAGTACTGGAAATTGGAAATACTCCAGTAAAAAGAAAGTACATCAGAATTGTACTTACTCTAAGTACTTGCTTTGAGTCAGGTACATATCATTTATGATATTGAGTTACATTTGATATTTTTGAGTAACACATATCTCTCATGGACAGAAACAAGCACGTTGAGACCAACAACATCTGACGCTACACAAGGTGAGTGGGTTTAAGTGCCTAAGACACGGTGTGGACATGATATTCAATGTGTTGCTACACACAAAAATATTTTTGCACATATTAAACTTTCTTTGTTGAACATTCAGAGGCCATTGAAGAAAGGAGCTCTAATCAAATACCATGTTCTTGTCCCTGCTCTGCAGTGTGCACCACAGTCACCAAGGCTGACATTGTCTTCTTAGTAGATGGCTCCGGGAGCATTGGCAGTGACTTCCAGAAGGTCCGGGAGTTTCTCCACAGCTTCATTGAAGGCCTGGATATTGGTTCAGATAAAGTACGCGTTGGTCTTGCACAATACAGCGATTCACAATGGCAGGAGTTCCTACTGAAAGATCACACAGACAAAACATCTCTACTTCAGCAAGTGGACAGTCTCCCCTACAGACGCGGAGGCACCTACACGGGCAACGGCATCAAGTTCCTCCAGACTCGGTACTTCACAAAGGAGGCCGGAAGCCGTGCTGACGAGCGGGTTCCCCAGATCACTGTGGTGATCACAGACGGGGAATCAGAAGATGACGTTGTGGCGCCGTCGGAGGTCCTGAGGAACCGGGGAGTCGAGTTGTTTGTCATCGGAGTGGGGTCCTATAAAGAGGATCAACTCAAGTCCATGGTCAAACAGCCCTACGAACAGTTTCTTTTCCGAATCGATAACTTCCAGGTGCTGCAGAGAGTGACAGAAGGTCTGCTGCAGAATGTGTGTGAGTCGGTTTCTGAGTTTGTCTGGGCGGCTTGTGAGAAACAGGCCGACCTGGTCTTGTTGATAGATCGGTCCAGCGGTATCGACCCAAATGATTACACACTCATGAAGACCTTCGTGACAGATCTCCTGGCGAGCTTCAACGTCAGCAAGGAGTCCGTCCGGGTCGGAGTCGCCCAGTTCAGCAGCTCTCCTCAGAAGGAGTTTGATCTCGACGAGTTCTACAATGAAACGGCTGTGAAGAACCAGATCCTCGCCATGAGCCAGCTCGGAGGAGGAGGAAGTGATAGAAACATCGGACGTGCTCTAGAGTTCGTTCAGGACTACTTCCAAGCACCACGGGGCAGTCGCAAGTCACAAAGCATTTCCCAGAACCTGGTGCTGATCACGGCCGGCCGTTCGCAGGACGCTGTGGAGGAGGCGGCCGCGAACCTCCATGCTCAGGGAATCGAGGTGTTCGCCATTGGCGCCCGTCATCGGCACCCAGATGACACAGAACTCCTCCAGATCACTGGCAGCTCCGATCACGTCTTCACTGTGCAGGACTTTAGCTCTTTGGCCAACATCAAGCAGAAGGTGGTTAAAACCATCTGTGATTCTATCCCAGACCGTCCTGGCAAGTTATCATTATTATTGTAATTGAAGACAAAGTGAAATGTACAATTTCAGTAGAGAAATAAGTGAGATATGTCTCTTTTCAGAGACCACGGTTCTCTGCACTGAGAGCACCATGACAGTGGTGGTGGTGAAGTCCGACCTCATCCAAATCAACGAGGACAAGTTACACCTGAACGACTTCAGCGATCCATCCTGTAGCCTGACAACACACTCCAACCACAGCCACCTGGTGGCCATCATGCAACTCAACGGTTGTGGGACCACAATAGAGGTACCATGTCACTCATACTGTATTCTGACCTGGTTCTCTTCGGAGGTAGGAGTCCCTGTTTTCTTTGTAAAAGTCTGGATGTTTACAAAGAAAATACCAGTAAGACTCCCTAGTCGGGAGATAAGCGACCAGTCGGGTCGCATGCACAAACTTTAGAAGGCAATGGTAGCCAATCAGGAGGGAATGGGACAGATCCATGTTGATGACATGACTTAACAGAGATACTGTGTACCGCTTTGCGTTATTTTAGGGCAAAATCTGTAGGAGCAGTGTCCAAAAAAATTGTTTTGCAGGAATGGGCCTCATGGTGGCGCTAGAAGAGGGCCATGTGAGAGGGTGTGGTTTGGCAACCAAGGAGTGTGTGCGCAAAGTTTGGCATGTTTAGGGGCAACGGTGGCGGAGATATGAGTAGGGCAAAAGTGTGATGTTACGTTACGGACAGATGGACGGACCGACGGACAGCCGGTGGAGCTTTTCATAGTAACTGCGACCTGATGGTCGTAATAATGATTGTGGAACTACGGTCAGATTTTCTTTTTAAATATCACACTCAGTGTGAAGTTTTCATGTTCTATTAGATTAACACACGTGTGCATTAATTTAAGCATCCATTCCTTCCTGTTAGATCACCATAAGATGTTTGAAGGTTTCATTGCTCTTAGAATAACAGACAGCGTACCAGAGCTGTGGACTCGAGACTTGCGACTCGGATTCTAGATCTTAATTTTGACTTGACTTCGAGTAGACATGAATCCTTCCTTGCAATTTCAGTGCTGCTCCAATTAGACCATTATCAGGCTTGTGTATATTTGTCACGAACGATGCATCTTATGTTCTCTACGTGTTACTGTGCTATCAATGAAACTAACTCAAAAGAACACTTGTTGACATTTTAAACTTTGACTTTCAGGAGGACGAGGGGAACCTCGTCTTCAGGAACCAGATCAGGTCCGCAGAGTCTGCAGACACCATTCAAGTTATCAGCAGGGCGTGTTATGATGTCCAGATTGCATTTTCCTGTGTCTACCCCAGACGGCAGTCTCTCAGCCTGCAATTCAAGCACAAAAGCCCCTGTGCGTTTACATGGAGAGGTTACGGTGCCTTCAGCCTTCAGCTTGAATTCTATGAGAGTGAGAATTTCAGGTAGGCCTACAGTTAAAACCATCTGCATCACACTGCGCTGCAGTGTGTTCGTGGTTATTACTTGCACCAGCAGAGCGCGCAAGTAGGGTGATCTTGATGTCTGTATGTGGCTGACAGTACAAAGGCAGGGCCTTTAGCCAATGGGGGAGCAGAGTTCTCGGTGACGTCACCACTAAACAACAAGTGTTGTCACATACCCACATACCGCACTGTCAGCCACAGACAGACAGGCGCAGATTGGCACCTCAACAGAGTGCAGTCTAGTTGTCTTAGTGATTATTACTCTATTAATTATTAATTCTCGATAATTCAATTAATCAAAATCATATATATTTTTTTTTAATACTAGAAGGTCGGCCGGCTACGCCGGCCTCCCCTCTAGGTCGCCGCGTTGCATCTATAGGAGTAGATATTCGTCGAAAAGTTTTTTGAGAAAAAAAACGTTTTTTTGAGAAAAAAAACGTTTTTTGAGAAAAAAAACGTTTTTTGAGAAAAGAGAAATTGAGAAAAAAAAATTTGAGAAAAAAAAATTGGAAAAAAAAAAGTTTTGAAAAAAATAAAACGTATTGGTGATGCGATGACGTGGTGTATACGGATGTTACTGCGATTGAGGTGAAAGAGAAAGTGGAAAGTTGTGAGCTAACTATTAGCTATTTTTGTGTGTGTGTGTGTGTGTGTGTGTGTGTGTGTGTGTGTGTGTGTGTGTGTGTGTGTGTGTGTGTGTGTGTGTGTGTGTGTGTGTGTGTGTGTGTGTGTGTTCTGGCTACGCCCCCCTCGGTTGAAATTGGATCCGCCGGTCCCATAGCTGGGAATACGAGCCAATCACAGGTCACCATGGCAATGGGGGGCCAATGATAGAGTTATGGGCGGTATTATTCCCTACGTCCTCCTCCCTACCGTTGAGTTGTGGGATGCAGCTTTTGCTCAATTGTATATACTAGAAGCTCGGCCGCCCAGCGTCTAGTCGGCGCCCTGGCCAACTCGGGAACAATGTAAATAGGGGATGAATGCCCCGCCCTTTAATGCAAACCCTATTATACCTGTTGTCATAGGATCTGTTTTGACCATCTGTTTGTGTGTGTCCATTTATGCCCATATATGGGGATATCTGTCTGTCTACGTCCATTTTATATCCATATATGGAGATCTCTGTAGGACCCGTTTTGACCATCTGTTTGCCTGTGTCCATTTATGCCCATATATGGAGTTATCTGTCTGTCTGCGTCCATTTTATGCCCATATATGGAGATCTCTGTAGGATCTGAATTGACCATCTGTTTGCCTGTGTCCATTTATGCTCATATATGGAGATATCTGTATCTGTCTGTCTGCATCCATTTCATGCCCATACATGGAGATCTCTGTATCTGTTTGTCTGTGTCCCTTTATGCCCATTATGGAGATCTCTGTATCTGTTTGTCTGTGTCCCTTTATGCCCATTATCTGTCTGTGCCTCCGACTGTGTTGCAGACACAGTGCTGGTTCCCCCTTTAATGCAAACCCCATTATACCTGTTGTCATAGGACCCGTTTTGACCATCCGTTTGCCTGTGTCCATTTATGCCCATATATGGAGATATATGTATCTGTCTTTTTAAGTCCATTTTATGCCCATATATGGAGATCTTTGACCATCTGTTTGCCTGTGTCCATTTATGCTCATATAAGGAGATATCTGTATCTGTCTGTCTGCATCCATTTTATGCCCATAAATGGAGATCTATGCAGACACAGTGCCGGTTCCGGAAAACCCTGATGTCAGACATCAGAATCCAAACCTTTCGTGCTGGTTCCAGAAAATCGCGTATCGGATCAGGTCGAGGCCGGGCACTGCACTACCTGCTGCGGCGGGGAACGCGCGTGCCGAATTTGAAATAGGGAATGAATGCCCCACCCTTTATTGCAAACCCCATTATACCTGTTGTCATAAGAGTCGTTTTGACCACATGTTTGCCTGTGTCCTTTTATGCCCATATAGGAACATCAGAATACGTAACCATGGCATTTTTTGTTGACTCATGTGGCGTACGTGATGTCAGAGCCTTTTATGAAGTGATGTCACAATGAGTCAGAGCTTTCGCCGATTTCCTCCGGAACAGCCTGATGTCAACAATCAACCCCGCATAAGGAGATTTCGAACGTTTCGCGCCGGTTCGGGAAAACCGCGCGTCGGGTCGGGTCGAGACCCAGCACTGCACTCCGTGCCGCGGCGGGGAACGCGCGTGCCGAATCTGAAGCCGGTGGGACGAACGGTTCTCGAGATACGCGGATTACAGACACACGACGTCACTCGTTTGCGACTCTCTTTCTTTATTTACTAGCCTAGCCTAGCCTAGCCTAGCCTAGCCTAGCCTAGCTTGCCCAGGCCTTACGGCCTGGGCATAAATATAACGATTGCATTCACCACGGCGCTCGGGGGCGAAGAGCAGGACCAAGGTCCGCTGGCCTTCGCGCCGCTTACAATGTCGTGGACAATCGAGCGGCTCCGCCTGGAGGACGTTGTTGTGGCGACCGCTTGTTCTGCCCCGTGCCGCACGGCGAGCGCTCCGTTTCTCTATCTAACCGTTTCTCTATCTAACCGTGACATATATATATATTAACAAATCGATTAACTACTTAAAGTGCGATTATACTTTGGTTGAGGTTTGGGTGGTGTACTTACGTGTAACTTGTCTTAGAATGTAACTAGTGACATATATATCGCTTGTTGATTAGAAATGAACAATCCAAAGTAACATATCCAATCCAAATATACAATGCAACAGCTCTCAAAATCACTCATTTAGCTCCATAACCGAATTGAAACAAAGCTGATTCTGACAATATATGACACTGCGATGATACACAGCGATTCGACGCATTGTGAGATTGTACATAGATATTTTCACTTTTCTTTTTCCCTTTTTTAATGGTCCAAAAACAGGAATCAAATAATAATACCTTTTTATAATTGATTAATTGGATGCGTTGGATGACCTGTTTCAGACGCCAGAAGCGAGCCAGCAGCTACCCAGTGAAGGTGTTCCTCAACCAGATGATCTACATGCAGATTCAGGCCAACACTTCCATTCCTGGAACACAACTCTTTGTGGAGTCCTGCAAGGCCACGCCCAACGACGACTCACACTCTGAGGTTACCTACAGCATCATCGAACATGGGTAGGGATCAGACTTAATTATTTATGAATACATTTCATTTTTTTTAAAAATCTGCACGTAAACAGAGACAGAGAAACAGAGGTTTTTTTTTAAATCTGAAATGGTTAACTCAGTTACTGCTAATTAAATATGCCCTCGAGTGGCATTATTGCCAGAAAATCTCCATAGACTTCCATGTAATTTATAGTGCACAGATCATGCACGCCCATGCACAGATCATGCACCATGTTTGTGCAGGCTGTTCACAGCTTTCAAACAAAAAAAAAAGATTGGAAATCCGTTCAGGCATTCTTGAGATAATAGCCATTATGTTTTACATGTTATGTAAACAAAGATGGCTGCCCTGTATAAAGATGGGGTTGTATGGGGGTGGAACATGCAAAATCGCGATTGAAATCATGTTTACTAGATTTAATGGGGTCCAAAAAATTTTTTTTTTTTTTTTTTAATTTAAAAAATCCAAAAAAAAAAGTTGTCTGGCAGGGAAGTCCATAGTAAGAATGTTGATCTAAAAGTCGTTTGGCACTGTATAGAGTCTAAAGGAAATAGAAATGAAAACCTACTTAAAGGGCCACTTCACCTCTGGGACAACCCGATCTTATTTTATTGTTGTTTGGGACACGATCAACACAATCCTGAGTTATTTTTTGTGTTCAATCTGTTTTTTGAGATATTTTAGTATTTCAGCATGTACTAGTGATGTGAGGGGGATTTAAAGAGTTTGATGAATAATTAAAATTAAAGAAAATACATAAATAAATAACTACAATAACCATGGTATGGATAAGTGATGCATTCACTTCCTGAAACCAATAATACTCGTTCCCTTTTCTATTAATTATATTGTTTCATCATTAGGTGTGAGAGAGACGGCACGCTGAAAATCTTCAATGGCTCCAACTCTCAGTTCAGATTTGGAATGAAGGCTTTTACGTTCATTGGAGCTCATGAGCAGGTAAAGACATCATGAAACAGTCTTCATAGCAGTAAAGACATCATTAAACTGTCTTCATATCAGTAAAGTCATCATGAAACAGTCTTCATAGCAGTAAAGTTATCATGAAACAGTCTTCATAGCAGTAAAGACATCATGAAACAGTCTTCATAGCATCTGTATGTGTACATCTGTGTGTTTATTGCGACCGAAGGTCGCAGTTTAGTATGTGAAACGGCACATGATGTCTCCTTCTGGACTTGTACCCTTTTTTTACGGTCTATGGGTTTGCCGCTCTGACATCATGCTCTGACATCACCGTGATGTCAGGGGAACCACACTAACATAATCCCTTTTATGCCCATATATGGAGTTCCCTGATGTCATCAATATTAAGGCCATATCTAACAGGACTTCATATGGAAATGCCCATATACAGTGTATGGTGGCCACATCGGCCACATACCACACTAACAGAAGTGTTAACTCGCTTGTCGCCCTGAGGCCTCTTACTATCTGTAGGTGTACATCGGTGTGTTTGTATCTGTAGGTGTACATCAGTGTGTTTGTATCTGTAGGTGTACATCAGTGTGTTTGTATCTGTAGGTGTACATCAGTGTGTTTGTATCTGTAGGTGTACATCAGTGTGTTTGTATCTGTAGGTGTACATCAGTGTGTTTGTATCTGTAGGTGTACATCAGTGTGTTTGTATCTGTAGGTGTACATCAGTGTGTTTGTATCTGTAGGTGTACATCGGTGTGTTTGTATCTGTAGGTGTACATCAGTGTGTTTGTATCTGTAGGTGTACATCGGTGTGTTTGTATCTGTAGGTGTACATCGGTGTGTTTGTATCTGTAGGTGTACATCAGCTGCTCCGTCATGCTGTGTAAGACGGAGGATCCTGGATCCAGATGCTCTCAGGGTTGCATCTCGGGGAACCCGCGAGGAAAGAGACATGCTAGCGCTAACGCCCAGTCCGACACGCACTCCATTTCCCAGGGGCCTTTGCACCTGATCAGAGCCGATGACAGCCTAGGTAAAGACCAAACATTTTTAGATGAACAATCAATACCCTGCTTTACCGGGCTTTTCCATTTCTATAATTTACCTTCATTCTTTTTGCTTGAACTTTGTGCTTTTAGGTTCTGGTCCCAGCATGAGCCTGAGCCTCAGCACGAACCTGGTGCTCATCGCTGGCTGTGTGCTGGTGTGTGGAGTGGTGTGTGGAGTGGTGGTCTACCGCTCCAGAAGACCCAGAGTCCAGTACCAAACTCCACCAACCTCTGACTGATAATGCAGTTTTACATTACATGCTAATACTCACTATTAGATTCATTAATCCATAGATAATCTATGATTAAGACTCATGGCACTAATAGATTAATTAGATTCATGTCACTAAATACTTTTTTAATTTTTATTCAAGTACATTTTTCAATTGTAACAGAGTATTTTTATATTGCAGTATTGACACTTTTACACAAGTAAAACATTTGTTTACTTTTTTCCCACCACTGAATAAATTACAAACCATTTTGTGGACCAGCAAATCCTTTGGCACTTCAGATCTCCGAGACAAGTCTTTTCAATCAACTCAATAATGTAATGCATCTTAAACATCATGAATAATGAATCAATAAATCAGTAAATAATGTTGTTGTGGTCTATTGAAACAAAGATGATTGTATTCACCACTGTTGTGCGGACTCTGGCATCCATTTTAGTTAGAATGATGTTGAGAAGGGATATTTAAAACAATGGTCATTATAGTATCTTGCTGTTCTAGTCTACCAATGTTTAACAAAATGTTTTCCCACTATATTTTTATTGTTGTGATACAGTATTATAGGTTTGTGGGGAGGATATTCTTCCTGCTGTGGTTGAGGGAAGACCAGTTTACTTGGACCCCCTAACCTTCATCTCACCTTCCCTTCATCCCTCCTTCCTCTTCTCTCATCATCCCCTCTCCATACGTCCCTCATTATCCCTCCTTAAATCATTACTTTAATTCCATACAGGTTTCACCTTTTCTATATTCATATTCAGTAAATAAAGAACCCAAACTGAGGCATTTTTTGAAGGTGAGGTCTTAAGTGAACATCCATGAAGTGTTTGTAAACCTAAATAGTGAAAGTATCAGATCTTCAAGCTAGGCTATACATAAAACCCTTTATTTTTGTGCTTCTTCGTCTAGCAATATTTTCTTTCACATCATTATACTCAAAACAATAACCCACTACCCCTAATAGATGAATCCCAGCTTGAGCTTATAAATCAGCTATTTTTGCTACTTTTGTGTGACATTGAAAGAGGAAATAGGGCATTAATTTACAAACAGTAGTTAAAATACGAAGGTAACAGGTTTCTGCCCGACAGTATTGTATCTCCATCATCAAAGTTGCCCACCCCTGATATAAAAGAATGCAAAGATGATAATAAGCAGCGTATAATGCCATGTTATCATTATGTCTTAACAAGAGGAAAGTATTGCTGTTAACCAATTCAATGTCTTGATAATGTCTTAATCAATTGAGACAGGCTTTATTAGTCATACAAATATTTATTAGAATGTACAATTCAATACATAAATGGAAAAATAATCATAAAAGAAACAGTATATGGTTAAAGCTTGCTATGAAGCAAATAAACTAAGTTAAAGGGACAGAATGGTAAATCAATGCCCTCCGAGTCTCGTTACCTCCGACTCGTCAAACGTGGACAATTATGTTTTGGTGGCCAGAAAAACGAGGGTCCGACTGCTCCGAGGTCACTGGATTTGGCCCGGGGTGAGTAGGTTTAGGGGCGACTGTTCTATGAACATGGATGACCAATCATGATACAACTTGATTACTACATTCTTACATTAATTCATGTTTTGCACTGTCAAAGGACATTAGAGAACATATAAATAATAACTATGAACACTGTAAACAATTTGATTTTAATAATAAAACATGAATAAGTAGTTGTTCAGTACTCACAGCAGTCAGCAGGTTCATCTGACCAGTCCCCACAGTCATCTACTGAGTCACATTTCCTTGACAATGGAATACACTTGTAGTTCTGACAAACAAACTGAAGGGAGAAAGAGAGGACTGTGTTTAGAATCAGTAACTTAATCAAAAGCAGACATGAGACGTAAAGTCTAAAAGTCATACAGTAAGAGCAGTGAAGCTGAGGTGAATCACCTGGCTAGCAGTGCAGCTGGACATGCTTGTTGTCAGCTGACCAGTAGGAGTCGGTGGGACAGGAACACTTGTAGCCTCCTCCAGGTGAGAGCAGACACAGCCTCCATTGTTGCCCTGACATGGATGACCAAACACTGCAGGGTGTCCTTAGGCACAACTATCAATATAGTACAGTGCCCCCAAATCAAAGTGACCATAACAGTCAATGCTAGTTAGTGCAACAAGTATCTCACCATCATGTCAAACACAAGCAAAAATACTCAAAACTACTAACACAACCTAATAGTGCAGAATGTCCAAAGGTCAGTGCGACATAAAAACAACTAGAAAAAGAAAGAAACAAGAGAGGGTGACGCAGTCACGCAGCAAGACGCACAAGAGCACCCTCCCTGGAAGGTCCTTAGAGGTCAGAGTCAGTGCAACTAAAGTTCCAGTAAGTAAGGCTACCGTCGTCTAGGATAGGAAAGTAGTCCTCTTCAATCGACCGTTGTGTGTCTCGTTGTACAGCTTGAGAGCAGCCGGTACAAAAGACTTTCCTAGTCTCTCGCATCAAGATGGAGTCTGGCTATTTCCTCCACCCCCTGCAAAGAGGACCCAACGACAGAGCCTGCTTTCTTCAACAGTCTGTTTAGGTTAAAGGTGTCACCCGCTCTGTTGTTGCCACCCCAGCAGGTTATTCCAAAAAAGAGGACACTTGCCATGACAGACTGGTAGAACATCTGTAGCATCCTATTGCACATGCCAAACGATCTCAGTCTTCTCAGGAAGAACAGCCTGCCTTTCCCCTTGCTGTGAATCGCCTCCGCGTTGTCCGACCAGTCCAGTGAACTGTTCAAGTGCACTCCTCGGAATTGGTAGTTGTCCACAAACTTCACCACCTCTCCATTAATGGTGCTTGACACCGGGGGAACTCTCTTGGAAGTGCGGGAGTCCAACACCATCTCCTTGGTCTTGCTCGCGTTGAGCCTGAGGTGGTTGGCCTCGCTCCACTGCACAAAGTCCCTAACCACACCATCGTGCTCAGCCGTGTTATCACCCGAGATCTGGCTGACCACCACAGTGTCATCTGAGAACTTCTGCAGATGACAGGTCTTGGAGTTTAAGCGGAAGTCCGATGTATAGAGAGTGAACAGGAAAGGTGAGAGCACAGTGCCCTGAGGGGCACCCGTATTGCTCACCAGCACATCAGACCGACAACTCTGCAGCCTCACGTACTGAGTCAACAAAAAATCTCTGTGAGTATGTATGTATGTAATCCGCGTATCTCGAGAAGTTCGTCGCACCGGCTTCAAATCTCTGTATGCAGAGCTCATGTCTCACTGTCTGCAGAGATCTCCATATATGGGCATAAATGGACACAGGCAAACAGATTGTCAAAACGGGTCCTATGCCAACAGGTATAATGGGGTTTGCATTAAATGGTGGGGCATTCAATCCCTATTTCAAATTCGGCACGCACGTTCCCCGCCGCCACAGGTAGTGCAGTGCCCGGCCTCGACACGACCCGATACACGATTATCCAGAACCGGCACGAAAGGTACGGATTCTGATGTCTGACATCAGGGTTTTCCGGAACCGACACTGTGTCTGCAGAGATCTCCATATATGGGCATAAAATGGACGCAGAAAGATACAAATATCTCCATATATGGGCATAAAATGGATGTTGACAGATATCTCCATATATGGGCATAAATGGACACAGGCAAACAGATGGCAAGTGTTGACACTAAGCTCTCAGGGGCACTTTACCGCCGGGCAAGTACAGGGCATTTTCTACTTGCCCGAAAAGTAAATTGTCCATTGTAAAATGATAGGTACTGTAAGATTGTAATTACCACTCAATTTAACACTTATTTCTTTACTTTCTTAGGCTGTGCGATAAAAAAATACCTACTACCTACATAGCTATGATTGACTATGTCTATATGGTTTCACACTTGTTACATTCCACAGACCAGAACACGGATAGATGTTTTGACCGATATCTCATGTAGTGTAAATAGACGGTTGCGTCCCCTCTCAAATGAGCACTTGCCCTGTCGGGCAACCTGAAAGCAAACTTCACCTGCCCGAAGGTTTTATTTACCTGCCGGGGGCAGGTGGGCAAGCCTTAGTGTCAATGCCTGGATGGTCAAAACGGATCCTATGACAACAGGTATAATGGGGTTTGCTTAAAGGACATTCATTCCCTATTTACATCGTTCCCGAGTTGGCCAGGTCGCCGACTAGACGCTCGGCCCAGCCAAGCGTCTAGTTTGTATAAAAAGGACTTGAATAGTTTATTAGCAGTTGGGTTATGTGACCTTGAATCACCCTATATGGCTTAACTTGCCCTCTGGATGGGGAGGTGTCTTTAATATCCCCAAATAGTGGCTGTGATGCAATCTTTGCTCGCCTGTTAACAAACTCAACAAGAGCTTTGAATTAGGCACTATGTTGTTTCCTGAATGTCATAGGCTGTGGAAGAGTGCAAATGAGTTAATTCAGTGCCTTGCTGTTCTCTGACTTTATGGTCGACCAATCCAGCACCTTGTTTATAAGACGCAGATATCTTATATTCATCTTTAGCTTCCTGTCGTCAGCAAGAAGTAAAACCACCTGATGAAGAGATAAGATGAGCTGAACGTGTGCTGTAGTTCCTCCACCCCCCAGTGCAGGCAGACAGGCTTCATAATGATGAAGACACCCTGTCTGTCTGCCTGTCTGCCTATCTGCCTATCTGCCTGCCTGCCACTCTGCCTTTTTTCTGTCACCAGAAAAACATAAAGCACCAGTCAAAGAACTACACTCTTTATGTGCACTGCTCACCAGTGGTGGGAAAAGTACTCGCATTTCTTACTTAAGTAAAAGTATCAATACTGCAATGTGGAAATACTCTGTTACAAGCAAAGGTCCGGAATTCAAAATTTACCTGAGTAAAAGTATTGCTTTCAAAATGTACTTAATGTACCGAAAGTAAAAAAGAATCATGTCAAGTTTTCAAATGTATGCAAATCTTTTGAAAATAGCAGATCTACAAGCTCACAATGCATACACATATGGACATGAACACATGGACAAACCCACATGGACACACGCACACACACACACACACACACACACACACACACACACACACACACACACACACACACACACACACACACACACACATGGACATACACCGAAAGTCACATATTGGAGTGCCTATAGCACTGCTCAAAAACATGGCATAAAAACAGCATATCTGCTAGGCTAAATGGTCAATCAGGACATGAGAAAACAGAATGTGCGTGTGTTTATTTGACTTCTAATACCCATGAGAAAAAATGCCTATGAAAATTGAGAAAACGCTTCATTAAAAAGGTAGGTTTTCAGTCCATTTTTACCAGTGACAGGCCTGGACTGGGACATATATTTGGCCCTGGCATCTTGGCCCAGACCGGCCCACCACAACCGGAGCGAACTGAAGATCTACAAGCCCACAACGTGTCAAGGCAGCGATGACTTGTGGGCTTGTATCAACTATTATGTTTCAGGGGGACTCCTGGGCCACAGTAGCCTATAGGCCGGTATTCAGATGATAGACAAGCCAGTGGTCCAATCGTGTGACGTCTCTCTGCTCTGTGGGCCGGTGCTACTGAAGGATTGGCCCTTTCCACTTAGTGGCCGCCCAGCCCAAACATTACCGTGACTATCCTAAAATGGGGGCAAAAATATTTTGTTTAGAAAGTAAAATATAAATTATTATTATATATTTGTTTGTTTGTTTGGGCCCACTGGCCTACTAATGGCCAGATGCCCACTTGCCCAGCCCACCCCTGAGTGTCAGTGGACTGTGGTGCTCTCAGGTGTTCAGAGGGAGTTCCACAGTGGACTGTGGAGCTCTCAGGTGTTCAGGGAGGATGGAGTTCCACAGACGTGGGGCATTAGAGCAGAAGGCCCGGTCGGTCGCCCATGGTGAGGAGCTGGTCGTGGGGAGAAGGAGAAGGTGTTGGAAGAGAGGAGGCTTCGAGGGTTGTGGGGCGAAGAGTGTGTGTGTGTGTGTGTGTGTGTGTGTGTGTGTGTGTGTGTGTGTGTGTGTGTGTGTGTGTGTGTGTGTGTGTGTGTGTGTGTGTGTGTGTGTGTGTGTGCCCACAAAGCTCACTCTCTCTGCGTAGGGCCGGTGGAGCTTTAGCTTCCTGTCGACCAGAAAGCTGTGAATTTCCATGGAAACCACGTGATGAAGATGAAGATGAGATACGATGAACTGACGTGTCACTAACATGATGAAGAGATACGATGAACTGACGTGTCACTAACATGATGAAGAGATAAGATGAACTGACGTGTCACTAACATGATGAAGAGATACGATGAACTGACGTGTCAACATGATGAAGAGATACGATGAACTGACGTGTCACTAACATGATGAAGAGATACGATGAACTGACGTGTCACTAACATGATGAAGAGATACAATGAACTGACGTGTCACTAACATGATGAAGAGATACGATGAACTGAAGTGTCACTAACATGATGAAGAGATACGATGAACTGACGCGTCACTAACATGATGAAGAGATACGATGAACTGACGTGTCAACATGATGAAGATATATAATGAGCTGATGTGTCACTAACAGACACACAGACGACAGTGAGTGTCGATCACAGTCAACCAGAACCAATCGGTGCAGATCGGTGAAGTTCCAGTTGAGAATCCAGTATGAGTGAATCCGGTGAGCAGTGAATCCGTTGAGAGTGAATCCAGTGAGCAGTGAATCCAGTCTGCAGTGAATCCGGTGAGCAGTGAATCCGGTGAGCAGTGAATCCGGTGAGCAGTGAATCCAGACATGGATGGAGCAGGGATTTGGATGGTGTTCCTCCTTCTCTTGATCTCAGGTAAACGGTGTATTTTAACCTCTGTCTAGACCAGGGCTGGGCAACCTTAGGTACGGTGACAACGTTGGCACAGGGGAGGAGGGTGATCACTGGCACCCTGGCATGAGGCTGAGAGAGAGGATTTCTTTTCTTTAAAAATTAAATATTCAAAATAACATTTAGTCAGTTAAATTAAGTCCCTTCACATCTGTATACTAATGACCTCCTGGACATAATTCTAAATTCATTCTCTCTCCTAACTCTGACTGGGGAGTCTGGGACATAGGAGGGTTATTGAGTCTAATGATCATTACATCCTGATGTGAATGGAAATAATTCTAAAGAAATTAATGAAGGTTGTTATGTGTAGGACATCATTTTGATGTGATGTCATAATTAAACTTAATGTTGATATGATGTCATAATTAAACTTAATGTTGATATGTCAAGAAAATCAAGAAAATGAAAACATGACACTTCATGTCAAAAAGGTTGCCGACCCCTGATCAACACGGCTCTGTTAGAGTGATTCATACTCCAATTTTAGAGCCCAATTTATTTCAGTTCAGCTCCTCTGACCAAACTATACGTCATTCAGAGGTTGGTTGGGGGGGGGGGGGTGGCCTCAGAGATTTTGTGACTCCTCGAACCGAACCAAAATAAATTAGTCTCTAAAAGTGCAGTATAAATCAGCCTTTACTCTGGCTACTTTTTTTCCCTTTCTCTTTCTTCCGTCTCCGCATGTTAACGTGCACTGTGTGATTGATTGATTGATTGATTGATTGATTTTAAACTCATATAACATTAAATAACAGATATAGTCGTAAAGCAAAAGGTAAGAAAATAAAGAAAAATAATAATAAGTTAAAGATAAAGGTATTTATACAGTAGAGGGGGGGGGGGGGGGGGTAAGGATGGGCTTTGTCTTTACCAGTTCTGAGTAGCAGCCTCCTGTAAGTGACTGGTCAGAGCTGTTTTAAAGGAAGTTATGGAATTTTGGTCCACTCCTTTCGGTAGGGCGTTTCACATAGTGGTATAGTAGGAACAAACTTGATCCTTTTTGTTGTGTTTCTCCTCAGCTCTCCAGACTGAACCAACAGACACCACAACAGGTAAGACTGTCTGTCTGTCTGTCTGTCTGTCTGTCTGTCTGTCTGTCTGTCTGTCTGTCTGTCTGTCTGTCTGTCTGTCTGTCTGTCTGTCTGTCTGTCTGTCCGTCACTACATGTCTTGTTACAACACTGTTCATATTTGAACCAGTGAAATATGGTGATATTAGTATTTAAAGTGAATAAAAAAGGTCAGTCAGTAAATACAGCAGTGTGTTTGACAGAGAGAGGCAACACATCACAACATTTTAAAAGTAAAGATTATGAACAGTGAAATATTGTTATTAAATAGTTTTGCTTTGCAGGTTGTGTGTATTTTAAAATGTAAACCAACTCAAATGTAATGTCTCACTTTCTCCAGAGGTGGAGCCCCTCCTCATCGTAGCCACCTACAACAACCTGACGAAGATCAACTTGGACGGCTCCAGCTCCACAGAGCTCAAACAGGTGAAAACCATTAGACATAAAAACATGTCCTATGTAATCCTATACTATATTCTACACACACTGCTTTAGACATGCTGGAATGGATTCCTGTCTGAGACTAACACAACTGATGTGCTGTGACAGACCATGGGGGATAAGGCTCTGGACTTTGACTATCAGCAGCAGATGATCTACTGGACAGAATATGACTCCTGGTCCTCCCCCTCCTCCATCAGTCGCATGCACATCAGTGGCCGTGACGTCCAGGTCAGTGTGACAATGACAACGATGAGGATGAATGACAGGGAAGGGAAACCAAATGAACAATACTTATATTTGTAATGTAAATACTTTGTGATATCAGTGTTAAATATCAAACAAGAGAACAGGCTGCCTGGTGGCTCAGTCTCTTAGTGCAACGTTTCCCAAACAGTGGGACGGGACCCACTTTTGGGTCGTGGACACGTTTAGTACAGTATTTTCTGGACTATAAGGCGCACCTGACTATAAGGCGCACTGTCAATGAATGGTCTATTTTCAAACTGTTTTCATATATAAGGCGCACCTGACTATAAGGCGCACATAATAGACGCTACCGTTGCGTTATGCATCCAACAGATGGAGCTGTGCTAAAGGGAATGTCAATGTCAATGAATGATCCATATATAAGGCGCACTGGACTATAAGGCGCACTGTAGTTTTTTGAGAAAATTAAAGGCTTTTAAGTGCGCCTTATAGTCCGGAAAATACGGTAAATATCCTTAGTTTTTTGCAATGTTGGACAGCAACACATTACTTAGTAATATTACTGTAATAGTATTACTTTATTCAGTAACGAGTAATGTAACTTATTACATCTGTCAAAACAGTAATATTATTACTTAATACTGATCCAAGTAGCGCTGCGTTACTCCTTACAATGAACGTGATTCATTTCTGTTTCTGAGGAGATACAATCTCTCTCTTCACTGTCTGGGTTGTATTGTCTATGAGGTGGTGTTGTAGTGTGTCTGTGTGTCCAGCAGATGGTGCTGTAGTGTGTCTGTGTGTCCAGCAGATGGTGCTGTAGTGTGTCTGTGTGTCTGTGTGTCCAGCAGACATACTTTAGCTCATTTAAATGGCATAGCATAAGAGGTTGTCACATGGGCAATAAGGACAGATTTACAAGCTATCAACACTTTGTAATGCTACAGGATGGCAGCTTGTAGATCTGTTCTTATAAGGCATGCACACAAAGTTCTTATGTTCGTGCAGGTCTGAAGTCTGGTGCAGGTCTGTGTTCCTCTGTGTGTGACTCAAAAAGGAAGCCATGCACACATGTATACTTTCAACACTAGGAAGTATTGTCATTATTTTAAGTTTGTTTATGTTAATGTTTATTAAAGGATCCACATTAGAGACACATGAATGAGCCTCTAGTCTTCCCAGGGTCCTTGTGTCAGTTAAAGATATAGGCAGCATATTATTATTCTGTGAATATTAAACTGACTGAAAGCCGACGCTAAAGCCACATTTATACTGGAAATAGACAATCTATAAGCCTACAACGCCTCACAAACACAACACATTGTGAGCTTGTAGATCTGTTGTTGTTTGGTTTGAGAGGCTTCAATGTCTTTAGTTCTGCTGGGTTTTTTTTGTTTGTTTTTTACTCCTTTAATAATATCTAGTGAACATAGAAATGAAAAGTAATATATTATGTAATAGAATATATTACCCTTAATACCAAGTAAAACATAATATTATTACTTTTCTAGAAATTAATGCATACCAAAAAAAAGCAACTTTATTATATTCATAGTGCATGTGGTTGATTGACAGGTCCTTCACAACACGTTGATCGGTAGACCATCCAGTCTGGCTGTTGATTGGGTGGCAGGAAACCTGTACTGGTGTGACAGTG
>NC_137833.1:9819404-9849404 GCF_963921795.1 Nannobrachium achirus | reverse complement strand
ATACTTTGTCCTATGTGTGTTGCACGGCGAAAATAGCTGATCTGCAAGCTCACAACGCGTCGCATCCACGAGACAACGTGAGCTTGTAGATCAGCTATTTTAACCAACGCGGAAACATGCTGTGCACGGTTTAGAAACGTCTGCCTTCTAGTGGGGTTCCTTGTACATGTAATTTTTTGGTTTTTTTCTAGTGGGGTTCCTTGTACATGTAATTTTTTGTTTTCATTTCAAATGTGTGTTAAAGTTTCTTTCACTTCCAATTTGTAGATTATGGTTTATAGAACAATTTTGGTTAGAGTGTCAAGACAGTAGATTGAAGAAAAATATATTTTTTGCCCTATTTCCAAAATGACCAAAATCGGAATTGTGTTTTTTGAACAATGTCTTAGTTTTCCCACAACTGCTGTGTAATATATATTTTTTTTTATTGCTATATCAAGTCAATACTGTGTGGGGAATCAATTGGAGTCAAATATTTGTTTTGAATATTATGATATTTCACACAATGAGACAATAACATGGTTATTACATTCAGCCCTTCACAATAAGGGTGCAGGAAGACTGGGAACTAGGCAGTGGGCACATAAATATTGTGGGCACCTCAATGTTAAGTTGGATGAAATTATTGCTGTGTGTGGTTCTATATGGGCTGAGTCAATAATTTTGACAAATAATAGCATGCAGCAACGTCTAAACATTTATATATACTAGAAGCTGGGCCGCCCTTCGCGCCCTTTTATGCCCATATGCCCATATATGGAGATATCTGTCTATTTGCGTCCATTTTATGCCTGCCCCACCCTTTAATGCAAACCCAAATATACCTGTTGTCGTAGGACCCGTTTTGACCATCTGTTAGCCTTTGTCCCCACCCTTTAATGCAAACCCCAATATACCTGTTGTCATAGGACCCGTTTGGACCCTCTGTTTGCCTTCTGTTAGCCTTTGTCCCCACCCTTTAATGCAAACCCCAATATACCTGTTGTCATAGGACCCGTTTTGACCATCTGTTTGCCATTGTCCCCTTATGCCCATATATGGAGATCTCTGCACACACAGTACCGGTTGCGGAAAACTCTGATGTCAGACATCAGCTCCGCATTCGGGGATTCATTTTATGCCCATACCCCTTATGCCCATATATGGAGATCTCTGCACACACAGTACTGGTTGCGGAAAACTCTGATGTCAGACATCAGTTCCCCATATATGGAGATATCTGTATCTGTCTGTCTGTCGGCGTCCATTTTATGTCCATATATGGAGATCACTGCAGATATAGTTCTGGGTCCATTTTATGCCCATATGCCCATATATGGAGATATCTGTCTATTTGCGTCCATTTTATGCCTGCCCCACCCTTTAATGCAAACCCCAATATACCTGTTGTCATAGGACCCGTTTTGACCATCTGTTAGCCTTTGTCCCCACCCTTTAATGCAAACCCCAATATACCTGTTGTCATAGGACCCGTTTGGACCATCTGTTTGCCTTCTGTTAGCCTTTGTCCCCACCCTTTAATGCAAACCCCAATATACCTGTTGTCATAGGACCCGTTTTGACCATCTGTTTGCCATTGTCCCCTTATGCCCATATATGGAGATCTCTGCACACACTGTACCGGTTGCGGAAAACTCTGATGTCAGACATCAGCTCCGCATTCGGGGATTCATTTTATGCCCATACCCCTTATGCCCATATATGGAGATCTCTGCACACACAGTACTGGTTGCGGAAAACTCTTATGTCAGACATCAGTTCCGCATACGGGCATTCATTTTATGCCCATATATGGAGAACGTGGGAAGAATGGTTTAGAGATACTCGGATTACATACATACATACACATTCACAGAGATTTTTTGTTGACTCATGTGGCGTACGTGATGTCAGAGCCTTTTATGAAGTGATGTCACAATGAGTCAGCGCTTCCTCCGGAACAGCCTGATGTCAACAATCAGCTCCGCATAAGGAGATTCCGAACGTTTCGCGCCGGTTTCGGAAAACCGCGAGTCGGGTCGGGTCGAGGCCCGGCACTGCACTCCGCGCGGCGGCGGGGAACGCGCGTGCCGAATCTGAAGCCGGTGGGACGAACGGTTCTCGAGATACGCGGATTACAAACAAACAAACAGACAGAGATTTGTCGCATTTATAGATAGATATAGACCTTTATATATATTTTTTTGTCCTTTTTTTTTTTTTTTTGAATAGCCAAAAGTATAAAAAAATATGGTTAAAAAAAGAACTAAAAAAGAACTATGTAGTTCATTTTGGGGAACCATGAACTTTAGTTCATAATGGGGAATTATGAACTAAAAATGAACTAGTTCATTTTAGAAGTTCTGAACTTGAACTTGAACTAGTTCGTTTTTAAAGTGAACTTTCCCAACACTGGTGACCTCTGCTATGGACTGGGGTCAGAGGTCAAACATCTCTTAGGATGAATCAGTGATGGATGACATCACAGTACATGTTCACTGTGTGTTCACTCAGCAGCACATGTTCTTGACCTCTATCTACAACCAACCAGCTGTTACACTGAAGCTAATTTACTTTGTTATGTTTCTCCTCAGCTGAACCAACACACACCACACCAGGTAAGACTGCCTGTCTGTCTGTCTGTCTGTCTGTCTGTCTGTCTGTCTGTCTGTCTGTCTGTCTGTCTGTCTGTCTGTCTGTCTCAGGCACATGCATACATAGACATCAAAGGGGGCTTGATCCCCTGCCCTTTTGGCCATCAGTAAAAAGAGTTGAAATATTGTTATTAAATAGTTTTGCTTTGCAGGTTGTGTGTATTTTAAAATCTAAACCAACTCAAATGTAATGTCTCACTTTCTCCAGAGGTGGAGCCCCTCCTTATCGTATCCACCGAATACAACCTGATGAAGATCAACTTGGACGGCTCCAGCTCCACAGAGCTCAAACAGGTGAAAACCATTAGACATAAAAACACATCCTATGTAATCCTATACTATATTCTACACACACTGCTATAGACATGCTGGAATGGATTCCTGTCTGAGACTAACACAACTGATGTGCTGTGACAGATCTGGGGGGCTCTGGCTCTGGACTTTGACTATCAGCAGCAGATGATCTACTGGACAGAATCGTCCTCCCCCTCCTCCTCCAGCATCAGCCGCATGCACATCAGTGGCCGTGACGTCCAGGTCAGTGTGACAATGACAACGATGAGGATGAATGACAGGTAGGGATGGGTATCGTTCACCTATGAATCGATACGATACCTTTTTCGATACCTGGGAATCGATACGATACCCTTTTCGATACTTTTTTTAAGATTTGTTTTTGGGCTTTTATGCCTTTATTGGATAGTACAGTAGACTGACAGGAAACAGGGGGAGAGATGGGGAGAGACATGCGGCAAAGGTCATCTGGATCGGGAATCGAACCGGCAACGCCGCCAGGCATCAATGCCTATATGGTATGCGCTTAGACCAGTAGGCCACCGGGCGCCCCGATACTTTTTATTTAAGTTTAACTTTGTTGCGGTAGAGCAGAGGTGATGATGATGATCACACAGTGTGGCGGAGCGGAGAGTATAGACGTTGGATAATCATCATAATAATAAACATTATAGGCTATTGTCAGCTATTTTCCACAGTAACGAGTGTAGCCTACTAAAGCAGTCATTAAACTCTCAGTAGCCCAACTGTTACAGATGCGACTGGCCAGGGGTGCGTTCCAGAGTATCGAAACAAGGTATCGTTCGTTTTTATGTGAACCGATACCCGATAGTATCGACGTCATGCAATCAATACCATTAAAAGTATCGCAGACGATACCCATCCCTAATGACAGGGAAGGGAAACCAAATGAACAATACTTATATTTGTATTAATATAAATACTTTGCAGAGATGGGAAAAGTACTCACATTCTGTACATAAAAGTATTTGTGAAAAAAAACGACTTTGGTAAAAGTAAAAGTACTCATTCCAAATAATTACTCAAGTATAAAGTAAAAAGTACGTGCTTTGAAAAGTACTTTTAAAGTAAAAGTAAAAGTATTTTTACGGTATATTTCTAGAATTTGAAGGGTATTAAAATTAAAAGATCTCCACCAAACACACGTCTTAAAACTGGCCCAGAATTGGTTTTCTACTATGATGTGAAATCTAAATGCTGCAGTGTTTTTTTAGACTGAGTACCAGTTATAGATAGCCTAATATTTGACTCTCCAAGTACAATCATTATTATTATAAAGAATATATAGGCCCTATCCCACGATTTTGTAACCCATTTTTTAAGTGCCAATTGACCACCAAGTATAGGCCTACACCATTATGACTGATGTTAAAATACAGATAAGGTTTCCTAATAAGAATGTCGTTTTCATTGTTCAATTATAATTATGTTACATCTCACATCCACAGACAGACAGATTTCTGACTGTTATACTGTAAGATGTTTTGCATATTGTCTGTCAGAGGACCCCAATGTAAACAAGCCATATACACACGCATGCACTATATGATTAGTTTTATTTGTTAGTCTAGTTACAAGAAGTAAATAGACCGGTGCTCATGCCGGTGCTTGCCCTACTTGACAGTGTGACTCTCTCACTCAGAGCGTCACCGCAGCTTCTATGCATGATGATCGATCGCTCTAATCACTTTGTTTGATCTGCCACGCATCGGCGCAACATTAACATAAAAGTAGCGAGCCTGTTTTGAAAATGTAGCGGAGTAAAAGTACAGATACTTGTGTTAAAATGTAACGGATAAAAGTAAAAAGTACCCAGAAAAATAAATACTCAGTAAAGTACAAAGTACTGAAAAAAATGTGTACTTCGTTACTTCCCATCTCTGATACTTTGTGATATCAGTGTTAAATATCAAACAAGAGAACAGGCTGCCTGGTGGCTCAGTCTCTTAGTGCAACGTTAACCAAACAGTGGGACGGGACCCACGTGGACACGTTTATAGTAAATATCCTTTGTTTTTTGCAATGTTGGACAGCTGTAACTTATTACATCTGTCAAAACAGTAATATTATTACTTAATACTGATCCAAGTAGCGCTGCGTTACTCCTTACAATGAACGTGATTCATCTGTTTCTGAGGAGATAAAATCTCTCTCTTCACTGTCTGGGTTGTATTGTCTATCTATGAGGTGGTGCTATAGTGTGTCTGTGTGTCCAGCAGATGGTGCTGTAGTGTGTCTGACTGTGTGTCCAGCAGACATACTTTAGCTCATTTAAATGGCATAGTATAAGAGGTTGTCACATGGGCAATAAGGACAGATTTACAAGCTATCAACACGTTGTAATGCTACAGGATGGCAGCTTGTAGATCTGTTCTTATAAGGCACGCACCATCGTACAAAGTTCTTATGTTCGTGCAGTTCTGAAGTCTGGTGCAGGTCTGTGTGTTCCTCTTTGTGTGACTCAAAAAGGAAGCCATGCACACATGTATACTTTCAACACTAGGAAGTATTGTCATTATTTTAAGTTTGTTTATGTTAATGTTTATTAAAGGATCCCCATTAGAGACACATGAATGAGCCTCTAGTCTTCCCAGGGTCCTTGTGTCAGTTAAAGATACAGGCAGCATATTATTATTCTGTGAATATTAAACTGACTGAAAGCCAATGCTAAAGCCACATTTATACTGGAAATAGCCGATCTATAAGCTCACAATGCATCGCAGACACAACACATTGTGAGCTTGTAGATCTGTTGTTGTTTGGTTTGAGAGGCTTCAATGTCTTTAGTTCTGCTGTTTTATTTTTACTCCTTTAATAATATCTAGTGAACATAAAAGTGAAAAGTTATATATTAATATAATATATTACCCTTGATACCAAGTAAAACGTAATAGTATTACTTTTCTAGAAAATAATGCATGAAAAAAAAAGAAAAAAAAAGAAAGAAACATTATTATATTCATAGTGCATGTATGGTTGATTGACAGGTCCTTCACACCATGTTGATCACTGATCCATCCAGTCTGGCTGTTGATTGGGTGGCAGGAAACCTGTACTGGTGTGACAGTGGCAGGAAGACCATAGAGGTGTCCAAACTAAACGGGTTGTACAGAACAGTCCTGGTCAACACCGGTCTTAACTGGCCATACTCCATGGCTGTGGATGTACGCTACGGGTAAGAGCAGCTTTCTGGAGCTTAAACATAGGACACCTGTTAGACTAAAACAAATGATAAAAACCTGCTTTATGAACCATGTATGAACCAAGGTTATTATAGTTTTATCTTTAGTTCTTATTTTTATTTCATTTAGACTGATTAATGTAATCAGGATACTTATTTGGGTAACAGAGTAACACGTTGCAATTAGAGTACTCGGTTACTTAACTAGTTACCTTTTTCAAAATAATGGCATTACTTTGTTATCATTCTATTCAATGGGTCACCACTTTTAGTGTGACACATTGCTGACGGTATCACTGGTCTTGTTTTTATTACATTATATTTTGCACCTGTGTGACATGGCAGAGATTGACAGAAGACAGAGAGGTTGCTCTTTAGTACGGTTGTGGAATTATTCATGTTATGTTTAGATTTATTGATGAAAGGAGGAGAACATTAAAGCTAATTATCCTTGTTGAAGCCCAGCTCAGCTCCACAACACTGCTGGTCACTCTGCTAGGCTGCACTCTAGATTTATGTTTACCAAACCTCCTCACAAACATAATCGAAAAAGTATTTTTTTGGTACACCTGTAATGTAGGCTACTGTAGTTTTTAACATAGTTATTTAATTAGTTGTATTTCAGTATATCAACCCTGGTATGAACTCTTCATCATAATGTATGTCCACTAGTACTGTACTGTACTGTACTGTATGTGTGATTAGTTGTGAATAGTGACCCTGACACAGTGTCTCCCTGACAGATACTTGTACTGGTCAGACATAAGTGACAACAACCCCCACATAGAGAGGATGGGGATGGACGGCTCCAACAGGACGGTCATCGTGAAAGATAAGATCTCCAAGCCCTACGGCCTGACGTTAGACTACATCAACGATCACATCTACTGGACCAACGAGGAGAAACACATTGAGTTTGCCAACCTGGATGGAACCAACAGACACACAGGTAACACGCACGCACGCACGCACGCACGCACGCACGCACGCACGCACGCACGCACGCACGCACGCACGCACGCACGCACGCACGCACGCACGCACGCACGCACACACACACACACACACACACACACACACACACACACACACACACACACACACACAGGCTACTTGCATGCACACTTTCTCTCTCTCCCTCTCTCTCACACCCACACACACATTCACACACGTGCATGCAAACACATGCACACTCGCATACACTCTATCTCTCTCACACACGCATGCCAACAGGCACGCAGGCACCCACCCACCCACCCACCCACCCACACACACACACACACACACACACACACACACACACACACACACACACACACACACACACACACAGTAATTACTCATTTACTATTGTATCTTATTCATTTGAACTAATGTTATAACATTCTTTATAATATTTTGTTCATTTATTTTATAATATTTAGACTATTTTGGTTGTGTGTCCATAGTTGTGAGTCAGGACAACATCTATCGTATCACTGTGTTTGAGGATCACATCTACTGGACAGACCGTAGGGAGACCAGTACATACAGAGGCTCCATCTACAGAGCCAACAAGACTCATGGAACCAACAAGACCACAGTCATCAGCAACCTGGACAAGCCATCAGACCTCCACATCTACCATCCCTCTAGACAACCTGAGGGTCTGTACCTCCTACTGTATACACCACTCTCATTATTACTATACATTATTAGATTATTTTATCTGTCATGAAAATGAATTGTATCTCTCATAACCTGGCATCACTATCCTATTCATTTTTTTAGCATATCATCAATTTTACGTAAAAAAAAGAATAATTAAGTAAAACACATTTTTTTAATTAGCGAAAATAGCTGATCTACAAGTTCACAATGTGAATGTGGAACTTATAGATCAGCTATTTTCACTATGAATACTGGTGTGCTTTATGATTTAGACTTTGACACATTGTTGTTCTTTGGGTCCAACAGGTTTCTAAAGCTGTGTAGAAACATATAGGTGTGTGTTCTCATAGGTGTGTGTTCTCATATTCCGTGTGCATGTTTTCTCCACCTTGCAGTGTCTGCTCATCCATGTCAGAGCAACAATGGAGGCTGCAGTCACCTGTGTCTGCTCTCACCTGGAGGAGGCTACAAGTGTGAGCAGTATATGTCCAGCTGCACTGCCAGCCAGGTGATTCACCTCCGCTTCACTGGTGTTACTTTTTATGACTTTATGGGCCCTATTTTCATACATGCCTTATATCAAAACTTTTTTTTAATAACTTTTTTTTTTAAATATTTCAAATAGCTGATCTACAAGCTCACAACATGTCGATGTTGATCGGCTATTTGACATATTTTAAAATGTTTTTCAAAAACATGAAAAGAAATGTAGGGATAAGGGGTGTAAGGCATGGATGAAAATATAGCTCTATATATCATGTCTGCTTTTACTTTACTGCTTCTAAACACAGTCCTCTGTCTCCCCCTTCAGTTTGCTTGTAAGACCTACACGTGTATTCCATTGTCATGGAAATGTGACTCAGTAGATGACTGTGGGGACCGGTCAGATGAACCTGCTGACTGCTGTGAGTAGAGACTTGTTGGTTCCCTTGACACATCACTGTGACATCACAGGTGATATCACAGGTGACATCACCTATGTAAAAGTCCATATATGGGTATTCCCCAGAATCCCTTTTATGCCCATTTATGGAGATCCCTGACGCAGCTCCTCCCAGAATTCACAGGGATTGGAGGCCGGCCCACTCTCCTGTTCCACAGTGTGGAGGAACTCGGTGTGAACAGTGCTGACCATCCAATCGTTCTGCTTGTCTTGATCCGAGTCAGCCTCGTCACTCCACTGTCCGACTCCTCAAGGTCGTCCTCGCGGTCACCAATTGTTTCTGGGAATGGGCATTCCCAGAAAAATAATCCCTTTTTGCCCATATACGGGCATGTTTTGACATAACATTGTTGATTATCATGCAGGGTATCATGCATATAAGGGTAACTGGTCCGATATACATCCCTGGCTAGATGGCCAAGAATTAGCTCTACCTCGAGGTCGCATGTCACCCTGAGGCGTCTTGGTAGTATCAAAGCCTCCGCCTCACGTCAGTCAGTCAGTCACGCCTCATTTCACGCTCTGTTTATGGCCGTCCTTCTCCCATCCATGCCCATATATGGAGATCCCTGATGTCATCAATACTAAGCCCATGTTACGCTCCATACATGGCTGTCCTTGTCCCATTTATGACCATACATGGAGATCCCTGTCAACCCCATATCTGGGAATGCCCATAAGTGGACATATTGTGTCAGTCTGACATCAAAGTACATGTTCACTGTGTGCTCACTCTGCAGCACATGTTCTTGACCTCCTGAAAACTCCTCAAACAGGAGAAACAAAGGACATCTACAACCAACCAGCTGTTAATTACACTGAAGCTCATTTACTTTGTTATGTTTCTCCTCAGCTCTCCAGACTGAACCAACACACACCACACCAGGTAAGTCTGTCTGTCTGTCTGTCTGTCTGTCTGTCTGTCTGTCTGTCTGTCTGTCTGTCTGTCTGTCTGCCTGCCTGCCTGCCTGCCTGCCTGCCAAAATGTGGGACCAAACCATTAAATCGCAGCCCCCACAACAACATGTCTTGTTCCAACACTGTTCATATTTGAACCAGTGAAATATGGTGATATTAGTATTTAAAGTGAATAAAAAGGTCAGTCAGTAAATAGAGCAGTGTGTTTGACAAAGAGAGGCAACACATCACAACATTTTAAAAGTAAAAAGAGTATGAACAGTGAAATATTGTTATTAAATAGTTTTGCTTTGCAGGGTGTGTGTATTCTTAAATGTTAATAAACTCAAATGTAATGTCTCACTTTCTCCAGAGGTGGAGCCCTTCCTCATCGGAGCCACAGGCTACAACCTGGCGAAGATCAACTTGGACGGCTCCAGCTACACAGTGCTCAAACAGGTGAAAACCATTAGACATAAAAACACATCCTATGTAATCCTATACTATATTCTACACACACTGCTTTAGACATGCTGGAATGGATTCCTGTCTGAGACTAACACAACTGATGTGCTGTGACAGACCATGGGGGTTAAGGCTCTGGACTTTGACTATCAGCAGCAGATGATCTACTGGACAGAATGGACACAGTCCCCCTCCTCCTCCAGCATCAGCCGCATGCACATCAGTGGCCGTGACGTCCAGGTCAGTGTGACAATGACAATGATGAGGATGAATGACAGGGAAGGGAAACCAAATGAACAATACTTATATTTGTAATGTAAATACTTTGTGATATCAGTGTTAAATATCAAACAAGAGAACAGGCTGCCTGGTGGCTCAGTCTCTTAGTGCAACGTTTCCCAAACAGTGGGACGGGACCCACTTTTGGGTCGTGGACACGTTTATATTAAATATCCTTAGTTTTTTGCAATGTTGGACAGCTGTAACTTATTACATCTGTCAAAACAGTAATATTATTACTTAATACTGATCCAAGTAGCGCTGCGTTACTCCTTACAATGAACGTGATTCATTTCTGTTTCTGAGGAGATAAAATCTCTCTCTCTTCACTGTCTGGGTTGTCTATGAGGTGGTGCTGTAGTGTGTCTGTGTGTCCAGCAGATGGTGCTGTAGTGGGTCTGACTGTGTGTCCAGCAGACATACTTTAGCTCATTTAAATGGCATAGCATAAGAGGTTGTCACATGGGCAATAAGGACATATTTACAAGCTATCAACACTTTGTAATGCTACAGGATGGCAGCTTGTAGATCTGTTCTTATAAGGCATGAACCATCGTACAAAGTTCTGATGTTCGTGCAGGTCTGAAGTCTGGTGCAGGTCTGTGTTCCTCTGTGTGTGACTCAAAAAGGAAGCCATGCACACATGTATACTTTCAACACTAGGAAGTATTGTCATTATTTTAAGTTTGTTTATGTTAATGTTTATTAAAGGATCCACATTAGAGACACATGAATGAGCCTCTAGTCTTCCCAGGGTCCTTGTGTCAGTTAAAGAAACAGGCAGCATATTATTATTCTGTGAATATTAAACTGACTGAAAGCCGACGCTAAAGCCACATTTATACTGGAAATAGCCAATATATAAGCTCACAACGCGTCGCAGAAACAACACATTGTGAGCTTGTGAGATCTGTTGTTGTTTGGTTTGAGAGGCTTCAATGTCTTTAGTTCTGCTGTTTTTTTTACTCCTTTAATAATATCTAGTGAACATAAAAGTGAAAAAGTAATATATTATGTAATATAATATATTACCCTTGATACCAAGTAAAACGTAATAGTATTACTTTTTTAGATATAATGCATACAAAATAAAAAATAAACATTATTATATTCATAGTGCATGTATGGTTGATTGACAGGTCCTTCACAACACGTTGATCACTCATCCATCCAGTCTGGTTGTTGATTGGGTGGCAGGAAACCTGTTCTGGTGTGACAGTGACAGGAAGACCATAGAGGTGTCCAAACTAAACGGGCTCTACAGAACAGTCCTGGTCAACACCGGTCTGGACCTGCCACGGTCCATGGCTGTGGATGTACGCTACGGGTAAGAGCAGCTTTCTGGAGCTTAAACATAGGACACCTGTTAGACTAAAACAAATGATAAAAACCTGCTTTATGAACCATGTATGAACCAAGGTTATTATAGTTTTATATTTAGTTTTTATTTTTATTTCATTTAGACTGATTAATGTAATCAGGATACTTGTTTGGGTAACAGAGTAACACGTTGCAATTAGAGTACTCGGTTACTTAGCTATAATGGCATTACTTTGTTATCATTCTATTCAATGGGTCACCACTTTGCCTAATCCATACCTGAAAAATCCCTGGGGATTTCTGACTTTGTTTTGAAAAATCTACGCCTCCACACGGCCCGTGTAGAAAAAATCTCTGCCCACATGAAAACGCAAAACGCTATGTAACACTTATGACTGGCAGTGCTACATTCAAACATTAGCATAAATGCAAATAATCAGAAGTCAAGGTTGGGCAAGGAGTGAATGAAACAACGGAATATGTTTTTAACCAAGGGCAGTTCCCAGCAATTTTTATTTAACCTAACTAAGTAAAATAGAAGAATCCCTATACTAATAAAAAATAAAATACATAAACACAAAAACCCAAACCCCCCAAAATAACACTCGTCAGTCACAATGTTCAATGTTTTAGTCAGTCAGTTGTTTGAGCTCAGTTTGTTTGTCTACCCGGTTAGTATTTGTTTTCAAAGGCCTTATTCAGATCCTCCTGTGAGGTCTTATCTGTCTCTTTGGATCCTCAACTGGTCCACTCCTCCACGACGATGATGAAGATGAAGATCTCCCAGTGGCTCCTCACCACTGAGAGCGGATGTAGCTCCTTTCGTTCCTGTATTTACCTTTTTTTATATTTTGATATTTTATATTGGTAAATACAGTTACTTGCTTGTAGATTGGGTCTCTCTGATACGCAACGTTACCACTGTCTGGTCTCGGATACAGCGTCGCTCAGATGTTGTTGAGATTCTTTAAAGATACCCAGAACTGCACTAGGAGAGCACGGAAATGTGTGCAAAGCGGCGCTAATCGCCGATGCCGTTAAGTATCATTAATTTATCTGTGAAAATTTAGAGTGGTGACTGTCTGTCTGTGTTGAATGCTCTGCTCTGATGTTTTGTGCTGCTTCTTCCTCTTTGTCTGTAATAGGGATCTTAGACTCTTTAGCGCCCCCCACATGTACAACAGTGTTAGTCATCCTAAATTAACTATAGTTGCTGGTGCAACTCATGTGGGTTACAGCTATAAATCCCTGTCTGCGCGTCACCGAAGCGGGTGGCCCGCCGCGGGCTAATCTCGATATTCCGATGGCCTGAAAATCCGACGGCACGGAGATCCGAATCCGATGTCCCAGAGAGAGAGAGAGAGACAGTAGACAGTTCTATTTATAGCCTGGTCGGGCTATTGGTCCATTATGCGCGATGCGTGCCCTTTTCCCTCTCCATTGCGATCATTGTTGCACCGATTGCAATAATAGCCTATATATCTATCATTCCAAATCATCATAACATGTAGGCCTATAGGCTAGTCAGGTCTGTCAAATATTGCTTTAGTTCAAGCCAAGGCAAAGCTATACAGTAAAAGCAATCTCGGTAGGTCATTCTGGTAGCCTCGTGTCCTGTGTCAATTCTCTCTGCCCACACAATAAAAAGCCATAGGATACTTTTGTGAGCTTGTATGCAGTGCTGATCGGCTATTTTCATCATCATCATCATCATCATCATTTATTTACTCACGACCATGATCACATGGTATGGAGCACAGATTACCGTATATACATACAGTATACAATACATAACAGTATAATACAATATTCAAACAGACGTAGCAAAAAGTGGGCATGGCAAACATTATTTGAACAAGGGTATAACACTCTTTAGGAAAGCACCCAGTTTACAAATAACTTTGGGCTTGTCGTTTTGTAGTAATAATATCAGTTTCCACAAACAGCCTAATAGGTATATAGGTCTCCAGTATTATGCTTGAAATCATTTGATATTGGCCTGAGAAAATAAACTCATTTATACTGATAGGCCTACGGCAAATTAATACATAGACTCACAGAACCCGTAAGAGGTCGGCCTATGCTGGTTATTGGATTGGCCAGAAATATATATAAATCCACAAATAGTATCATCCTTCCTTAATGTCCTTCTCCGTTTGCTCCTAATATAGGCTATAGGCCTATAACTAGGCTATAAATAAAAATACCTGGAGACCTTGCGCTGTTTTAATATTGGAAATCATTTTAAAAGCCGCAAAGAAATACGCCCGGGTAACAAAAATGCTCTGTTTTGGAAACTATTCGTCTAGTCCTCCGTTTTCAGGCGTTTGCATGTGGACACACATTCGTGGCTCTACCTCCCCGGATAACTAAAATACAGCGTCGTATGGACGGCCTCTTGTGACATACAGTTGATGGTATTACTGCTGTTGTTTTTATTACATTATGTTTTGCACCTGTGTGACATGGCAGAGATTGAGAGAAGACAGAGAGGTTGCTCTTTAGTACGGTTGTGGAATTATTCATGTTATGTTTAGATTTATTGATGAAAGGAGGAAAACATTAAAGCTAATTATCCTTGTTGAAGCCCAGCTCAGCTCCACAACAATGCTGGTCACTCTGCTAGGCTGCATTCTAGATTTATGTTTACCAAACCTCCTCACAATCCTCCATAACACAAACATAAGCAAAAAAGCTTTTTTTTCTTCTTCTTTTTTTTCCGGTAAACCTGTAATGTAGGCTACTGTAGTTTTTAACATAGTTATTTCATTAGTTTTATTTCACTATATCAACCCTGGTATGAACTGTATGTGTGATTAGTTGTGAATAGTGACTCTGACACAGTGTCTCCCTGACAGATACTTGTACTGGTCAGACATAAGTGACAACAACCCCCACATAGAGAGGATGGGGATGGACGGCTCCAACAGGACGGTCATCGTGAAAGATAAGATCTCCAAGCCCTACGGCCTAACGTTAGACTACATCAACGATCACATCTACTGGACCAACGAGGAGAAACACATTGAGTTTGCCAACCTGGATGGAACCAACAGACACACAGGTAACACACACACGCACGCACGCACGCGCACACACACAAAAACGTGTGCGTATACGCAACACAACGTGCGTGCGCTAGAGAGCATTCACGAATAGCGATTTTTAGTATTCGAATTATTCGACCTCAAAGTATTCGAATAGTCACATATTCGACAGGACTGGCCAAACTGTGAAATATTAAGTACAATAGGCGAACATTGTGAAAATAGTTGTGAGCATGTAGATGCTATATAGCTATTTTCCCAATATGTATCTGTGGAACCGAGTCACATTAAATGTAATACCTACAATTCCAAGTGCTTGTCAGGGTGGGGGTCCCCAGTTCAAATATGTTTATTTTGGGGGTCACAGCCTAAAAAGGTTTGAGAACCCCTGGTATAGAGCATTAACAAATGCATCCACCAGGGGCATTGACAACTCATTCTTATGACTTCCTATCTAGCCAAGCTTTATAAACTATATTAGAGAAAACAAAAATATATATATATATATTTGGTGAATGCCCTGGCGTGCGCTCGCACACACACACACACACACACACACACACACACACACACACACACACACACACACACACACACACACACACACACACACACACACACACACACACACACACAGGACAGTGTTTACGTATTTACTATTGTTATAATTGTATAATTGTATTTATAATACTTAGTTGGTTTATTTTATAATATTGAGACTCTTTTGGTTTTGTGTGTCCATAGTTGTGAGTCAGGACAACATCTATTGTATCACTGTGTTTGAGGATCACATCTACTGGACAGACAAGCCGTACAGAGCTTCCATCTACAGAGCCAACAAGACTCATGGAACCAACATCACATTCATCAGCCACATGGACGATCCACGTGACCTCCTCATCAACCATCCCTCTAGACAACCTGAGGGTCTGTACTGTATACACCACTCTCATTATTACTCTACATTATTGTAATATTTCATCTGTTATGAAAATTAATTGTATCTATCATAACCTGAAATCACTATCCCGGTCTGTTTCATTGATTCTATCATCAATTTTACATAAAAAAAATAATAATAAAGTAAAATCCATTTTTAATTATCGAAAATGCAAATGTGAAACTTATAGATCAGCTATTTTCACTATGAATACAGGTGTGCTTTATGATTTAGACTAGGGGCCTTCAACTTTTTCAGGCCAAGGACCCCTTAGTTGAGAGAGATCAAGCAGGGACCCCCACAACCTGTTCATAGATTCCATATAGTTTCATTGTTTGACAGGCAGCTCAATAATCAGTGTATTTTGGATTCATGTCCATTTCTGTTTTCAGATATTTAACCACTTGAACTGTCAATACTTAATACAGTTGACCTTTCACTCTGTACTTAGTCTGCCTTTTCCCCCTCTACACCAAAGCTCTTTGCCAAAAATAGCCGATCTACAAGCTCACAACGCACAGCTTGTAGATCTGCTATTTTTGGCAAAAGGTAAACAGTAACTCTGAGGACCCCCTAGGGGTCCCGGACCCCCTGTTGAAGACCCCTGATTTAGACTTTGACACATTGTTGTTCTTTGGGTCCAACAGGTTTCTACAGCTGTGTAGAAACATATAGGTGTGTGTTCTCATATTCATTCCATGTGTGCATGTTTTCTCCACCCTGCAGTGTCTGGTCATCCATGTCAGACCAACAACGGAGGCTGCAGTCACCTGTGTCTGCTCTCACCTGGAGGAGGCTACAAGTGTTCCTGTCCCACCGACTCCTACTGGTCAGCTGACAACAAGCAGTGCATGTCCAGCTGCACTGCCAGCCAGGTGATTCACCTCAGCTTCACTGCTCTTACTCTCTATGACTTTAATATGTCTCATGTCTGCTTTAAACACAGTCCTCTGTCTCCCCCTTCAGTTTGTTTGTAAGGATGACACGTGCCCTCCATTGTCATGGAGATGTGAGCCAGTAGATGACTGTGGGGAGCAGTCAGATGAACCTGCTGACTGCTGTGAGTAGAGACTGAACAATGACTTCAGTATTCATGCTTTATGATTACCGTTTACACTGATTACAATTATTACTTCTATGTATTCCAAAAGCACTCATAAATACTCATAATGCTTTATAACAATAATAACACATTGTGAAGCATTTCATCATGAGTTGAGTATGAGTGTTAATGTATTATCCCACAACCTTAATTAGAATCGCCCCAAAAAATAGTGTGTTTGTGTGTGTGTGTGTGTTTCCATCTGTAACTCCACGTTCAGCAGTTGTTCAATTGTCTAAAAATCAAACCTCGTTCGAAGTGGAGCAGTGAATCTGAGCAGCTATACCCTGTGTGTGTGTGTGTGTGTGTGTGTGTGTGTGTGTGTGTGTGTGTGTGTGTGTGTGTGTGTGTGTGTGTGTGTGTGTGTGTGTGTGTGTGTGTGTGTGTGAGGGAGAGAGAGTGTTGAGTGTGCCTAGCCTGCTCAACAGCGCCCCTCCTTTAGTGTGTGTGGCCACTAGAGGTATTGTCAGGCTACGGACATACACGGCCGGCCAGCCAGCCAGCCAGCCAGCCAGCCAGCCACAGACTGAAAGCTGTTCTATGGGAGGCAGTTTCACTGCTCCAAAAAACATAATACAAAAATCATTAACGCATGTACCTTGCCCAACATCAACTTTATCACCTTCAGATGTGTCTCTACTTCTCATAATCCCCAAATGTTTAAAATATTTTCCCAAATTTTGGCCTGTAGGCAGCTGTCCTGTGATGCGATTTACATCACAAATGGGCGTCAACAAGCAGCGCACTCCCAGTCCCAACTAGCCTAATTCACGGCCCGCCCACCTACTTCCGTTTCTCAGTTTTCCCCGGGTGCTGACTTCAATTTAGAAGGGGAAACTATACTGGACTTAAAGCCAACAAATCATTATTTCTAACAGTAAAGTAAATTATAGTGCATTGTGCCGTTTAGTATCTTGTGTTCTTGATCATGCTAGCCGTATTTTATACTTTACTATTCGGAAATTGCATTAAATTTGCGATTTCTGTGCCAACTCCATAGGCTATGGTAGGATTTACCCCTTCAAAACGGGACTTCAGCACCCGTGGGATGCTGAGAGGGCGGGTCGGGAATAGGGCTAACTGCCTGCAAGCAGAGATGGAGTGAGGGGGAGGGGGGAAGTTCCAGAGAGAGCAACATCACAGTCTGTCTGCTTCACACCAAGGGGCTGTAGGCTAGTAATAATAATTATAAGCTGCATATAATAAAGTATTACAGCTAATCATAACAGAACTCATTTCACAACAAGTCTTAAGGTCAAGTGCTATAATTATTAAAATCATAATTGCTGAAAAGATCTTTTTACTGTGGTGGTTCTGACCAGTGGGGTCCCACCCTAATTTACAGTACAGAAGTGAGTAAGACGGCAGCAACAAGTACACCCCTGGACATTATGCTAGTATGTGACAGGGATTTACCCCCTGCAGTAGATTAGAGTTTATCATGATTGATTATGAATGACGTTATAGAGAGGATCATGTATTCATTGATTATATTAATATCTAGGTCTGTATGATGATACTAATACTTAGTTAGATAGTTAGGAGTCGAGAAGTCTTCGGTAGGCCTCAGTAACTATTGTTTTGGCAAAGCCTATCTTGTTATGGTACAGCTTGTTCCAGAGGCCTTGAAGCCACAGTATAACTCTAGTGTTTGACCATTCTTCTTGGCAGAACTCTTTTACCACTGTCCAGAGTGTTAATTGTACTTCTGTCCATGATATCATGTTATATAAACTTGACCACACCACCACCTAATATAAATTGTCTTGTCTCCTCATTTTCTCATGATTATTGATTGATCTGAATTCCACCACACCCCCATCCAACCTTTGATGCTGAGTACCAAGCAGGGAGGCACTGGGTCCCATTTTACAGAGTCTTTGGTATGACCCGGCCGGAGATCGAACCCCAACCTCACAGTCTTAGGGCGGACACTCTAACCACAAGGCCACTGAGCTATAGCGTGGATGAACAGACAGACGGACAGATCTCTGTTACAGTGAAACTCATTTATTTATGTTTTTTCTCCTCAGCTCTCCAGGTTAAACCAAGACACAACTCAACAGGTAAATACATAAATGAAATCATTAAAACTGAATAGCGATAATATTTTTCCGGGTCTTGTAAATAAAGTTGCAAATTTTTTACTGCTTATTACTCTCTGTACAGAGGCTGATGATGTCAGGTTGGTGGGAGGAACCAGTAACTGTAATGGTAGACTGGAGATGAATCACCAGGGAGAGTGGAGACCAGTGTTGGCTTGGTTTGACTGGAACAGGATGTCATCATCTGTAGTGTGTAGACAGCTGGACTGTGGCTCTGCTGTTTCAACAGAATTTACTTCTAGTTCTACACGTGAACCTGGATGGATGATTCCATCCTCTTGTGTTGGCTCCGAGTCTTCACTGGTGGAGTGTGGACCAGTAAAGTCTCATGATTCCAATGTCACACTGAAGGTCAGCTGTTCAGGTAAAACAATGACATCAACAATGTAAACATTTTGTGATCATAAACAGACTTTTAAAAATAAAACAATTGTTTCTGTAAAGTCAAAAATTACAACAGCAGATCGTAAATGCTCTTATCCAGAGTGAATTACATGTGTGAGATCAGAATAAGTGGAGTAAGAATGAACTGCAGTCAATAAAGAAGATAAATAATAACTGTATATTTTGATGTATAAAGGAATGCTGAGAGAACAATGTGGGGACTAAAATAAAGTATGATTGAGTAAATAATGAACGTATCAACGGGCTAAACAAAATGCTATCTAAATAACATTCTATACATTTGAAACTATATGACAACTTAACAACAGGCAAACAATGAACTGAGCATATGTATAAATAATGTGCTATCTAAATAACATTCTTTACGTTCACTTGTGTTCACTCTCTCTCTCTCTCTCTCTCTCTCTCTCTCTCTCTCTCTCTCTCTCTCTCTCTCTCTCTCTCTCTCTCTCTCTCTCTCCAGAGTCAGTGAGGTTGGTGAATGGGACTAGTGAGTGTTCAGGCAGAGTGGAGGTTAAGTCTAATCAGTCGTGGGTCTCAGCGTTTGAAGGTGACTTTGACCAGCAGGATGCAGAAGTGGTCTGTAGAGAGCTTGGCTGTGGGGCTCCTTCGGTCCTACATGGGGCGCTCTATGTAGAAGTGAATGCTACAATGTGGACTGAAGAGTTCCAGTGTAAAGGCAGTGAGTCTGTTCTCCTGGACTGTGAAACCTCAAACTCAACTAGAAACACCAGCTCACCTTACAAGACATTTGAACTCACCTGTTCAGGTAAAAGACAAACTATATATTTTTTTTATTCAAATGTCATTATAAAAACAGTGATATTACTCTTTAAATGTTTTCTCTCTTTACAGTGTTTGATGATGTCAGGTTGGTGGGAGGAACCAGTAACTGTACTGGTGCACTGGAGATGCAACATCAGGGAGAGTGGAGACCAGTGGATGGAGGGTTTCACTGGAACCTGAAGTCATCATCTGCATTGTGTAGACAGCTGGACTGTGGCTCTGCTGTTTCAATGGAAAGGAGTTCCGGGTTTACACAGGAACCAGTATGGAGGATCACACCTTACTGTGCTGGGTCTGAACTTTCACTGAGCGACTGTGTCATAATGGAGACTTCTCATATCACATGGAAAGGTTTGATTACAGGAAACATCACAGTGACCTGTTCAGGTAACTCAACAATGACTTGCACAACAACACCAATCTTTTCAGTCTCTCTTTTAATCTGTCTGTCTGTCTGTCTGTCTGTCTGTCTGTCTGTCTGTCTGTCTGTCTGTCTGTCTGTCTATAGGCTCATATGGTCCTCCCTGTCCATCCACAACTCTTGTTCTCTCTCTCTCTCTCTCTCTCTCTCTCTCTCTCTCTCTCTCTCTCTCTCTCTCTCTCTTTCTCCAGAGTCAGTGAGGTTGGTGAATGGGACTAGTGAGTGTTCAGGCAGAGTGGAGGTGAAGTCCAATCAGTCGTGGTGGGTCTCAGCGTTTGAAGGTGACTTTGACCAACAGGATGCAGAGGTGGTCTGTAGGGAGCTCGGCTGCGGGGCTCCTTCAGTCCTTCAGGGGGCGCTCTATGGAGAAGCTGAGGCTCCAATCTGGACCGAAGAGTTCCAGTGTGAAGGCAATGAGTCTGCTCTCCTGGACTGTGAAACCTCAAATTCAACTAGAAACACAAGCTCACCTTACAAGATAGTTGAACTCACCTGCTCAGGTAAAAGACAAACTATACATTTTAATTTGGATTTCAATTTTATAATGAAAGTAATACTGATTTGTATGTTTACGTTCTTGTCTTTACAGAATATGATTTTATCAGGTTGGTGGGAGGAACCAGTAACTGTACTGGTATATTGGAGATGCTACACCAGGGAGAGTGGAGACCAGTGGATGGTTGGTCTGACTGGAACCAGAAATCATCATCTGTAGTGTGTAGACAGCTGGACTGTGGCTCTGCTGTTTCAACAGAAAGGAGTTCTGGTGTTACACATAAACCGGCCTGGAGGATTACAACTTCCTGTGTTGGGACTGAGTCTTCACTGAAGGAGTGTGGAACAAAGATGTCAACTTCCCTCTACGTACTGGAGGTGATCTGTTCAGGTAACAAACTACTTCAACTACAGTAATATTCAGTGTTTCATTGTGGGAAAGACTGCCACCTGATCAATGAAGCCAATGAAGCCTGCCCAGTGTTAAATAAAATAATAAAATTGTCTTGAATTGCTTTGTGTGGAATAGCTGCATATTGTTATTATTTTTTGTCTTCTTGTACTTAATATTTTCTTACATCTGTCTCTCTCTGTGTCTCTCTCTCTCTCTCTCTCTCTCTCTCTCTCTCTCTCTCTCTCTCTCTCTCTCTCTCTCTCTCTCTCTCCAGAGTCAGTGAGGTTGGTGAATGGGACTAGTGAGTGTTCAGGCAGAGTGGAGGTGAAGTCTAATCAGTCGTGGGTCTCAGCGTTTCAAGGTGACTTTGACCAGCAGAATGCAGAGGTGGTCTGTAGGCAGCTTAGCTGTGGGGCTCCTTCAGTCCTCCAGGGGGAGCTCTATGGAGAAGTGAATGCTACAATGTGGACTGAAGAGTTCCAGTGTGAAGGCAATGAGTCTGCTCTCCTGGACTGTGGGACCTCAAACTCAACAAGAAACACCAGCTCACCTAACACGACTGTCGGACTCACCTGCTCAGGTAAAATACACTATTGTGTCAAGTAACACTATTGTTTTGGATTAGTATATCATAATGAAAGTTCTATCAATTGTTACTGTTTCTTCTCTTGTACTTTGTACAGAGTCTGAGGATGTCAGGTTGGTGGGAGGAACCAGTAGGTGTATTGGTATACTGGAGATGCAACACCAGGGAGAATGGAGACCAGTGGATGGTTGGTCTGACTGGAACCAGAAGTCATCATCTGTAGTGTGTAGACAGCTGGACTGTGGCTCTGCTGTTTCAACAGACAGGAGTTCTGGTGTTACACGTGAACTTGTTTGGTGGATTTCATTGTCCTGTTTTGGGTCCGAGACTTCACTGAGGGAGTGTGGAACCAAGGTGTCTGTCAATTCCACTGCCAGACTGGAGGTGATATGTTCAGGTAAAACAATGACATATTTACATTCTCAGATTGTATGACCGTACTTCCTCCATCCATCCATCCATCCATCTATGCATCTATATCCATCTATCTATCTATCTATCTATCTATCTGTCTGTCTGTCTGTCTGTCTGTCTGTCTGTCTGTCTGTCTGTCTGTCTGTCTGTCTGTCTGTCTATTTGTAGCCTGGTTGCCTAATAAATTGCTGGCACTGTATATTTCTGGATATCGCAAGAAACCTTGAAACCAGATCATCTTACTTAACATAAACAGTGTTAAGAATGTCAGTTTTGTTTGCAAATTCACTTCAGTTTTAGGATAAATTAGCCAAATCAGCATAATATGTGTAGTGCTTCAAATAATTTGGTGTCTCTTACTTTACCTTTACCTCTTTTTTTTGTGTGACCTCTGTCTTGTTACAGATATGTTGTTGAAGCCAAACATCACCTTCGTAAACTCCATAAACTGGGTTTCTGAGGGCCAGCAGCAGGGGCTGGAGGGTTACCACTTCACCATCATGTGCTCCATCCAGCCACAGTACCCAGGAGGCTACTTCCACCTCACCTTCACTGGACCCAACACCACAAACACCTACATCCTGCCAGCTGTCAATCACTCTGACACCTTACTGTTACCTGCAGCAGACCACACCTACCAAGGGAACTACAGCAACCGAACCCAACCAGCTATCAATCACTCTGACACCATACTGTTTCCTGGATCCAACACAACCCTCAACCTCACTGGATCCAACACAACTCTCAACCTCACTGGATCCAACACAACTCTCAACCTCACTGGATCCAACACAACTTCCCACCAGTATGAGGAGATATATCAGTCAGATGGACCCAGTGAAGAGACAGAATACCTCCAGGATGAAGAGGCGGACCTCCAAGGAGGTGCTGAAGCAGCAGGAAGCAGCAGCAGACCACCTGTGTATGAGGGAGATCTCACAGACCTTCCTGAATCCAACACAACACAAGACGATGCCCAGCCAGCTGTCAATCACTCTGACACCTTCCCGTTTCCTGCGGAAGACCCCGCCTACCAAGGGAACTACAGCAACCAAACCCAACCAGCTGTCAATCACTCTGACAATTTCATGTTTGCAAACTTCCTGTTTCCTGCGACCAACCACACCCACCAGGGGAACTACAGCTGTGCTTATCACATCTATGTTTTCAACCATAACTTCTCCTCTCAGAGCGAGGTCCTCTCTCTCACTGTCACAGGTGTGTGCCTTTCAAATCACAATACGAAACTCAATCAAGCACACTTAAATATGACATGCATTCAGAAATGTTTAGCAATTTCTATCAAATGCACATTTTTAAATTACAGATTATGTTTGATGTTTGACATGATGTTTGATGTTCTAACATATTTCTCTCACAGCTTCTTATCTGACACCCAGCATCATCATAACAGTCACGGTTCTGGTGCTGCTGCTACTGATAACCAGTGGCCTCTATCGTCTCTGGAAGGTAATTATTCATCTGAATTCCATACAAGACTGGATAGCTAATGAACTTACACTGTTTGTATTTAAGAGAGACATCTGATCCAGTAAATTAAAGTCGGTGCTGCTGTGTTTCTCCAGGTCACCAGAGGGCGTCGTGCGCAGAACAATGAGGTGGTTTATTATAATGTAAAACGGGGGAACGTCGAGCTAGTTTATTTTAACGATTTTGCTGAAGCTGCTGGACCCAGTGACGAATATGAAGAATACCACCTGTATGAAGAGGTAGGTCAACAAGGAGCTTCTGAAGCTGGACCTAGTGGTGAAGAGACACCATACCAGAGGATAGATCTACAAGATGTCACTGTGTATAACCGTGTTGGTTCTGAAGGGACAGAATACCACCATTATGAGGAGATCGATCTACCAGATGGACCCAGAGCAGAGACAGAATACCACCATTATGAGGAGGTGGATCAACGAAGAAGGGCAAGAAGAGGCAGGAGACCTCCTGTGTATGAGGTGGATCTCTGAAGGACAATTTATGCTCAGTGGGACCAGTGAACACTATGTGTCTGTCAACCCTCTGAGTTATATACATTCATAGTGTCAGTTACTCACAACAGTTAAATGGTAAATGGTGCATTTATACAGCGCCTTTTTCTAAGGCGCTTTACAGAGATTGTGCATTACATTCACCCATTCACACACAGATGGCAGAGGAAACCATGCAAGGCACCAACCTGCTCACCGGGAGCAACTAGGGGTTCAGAGTCTTGCTCTAGGACTCTTTGACCCTAACTCTGGGGGAGCCTGGGATCGAACTGGGAACCCTCCATGTTCTAAGACGGCAACTCTACCCCTGAGCCACTGCCGCCCCATACAGTTATATACTGTACATTCATAGTGTCAGTGACAATCTCTCAAGATTCAGATTCAGACAGATTCAGAGCTCCGCATCTTAAACTGTCAGGAGATCCAGTTAAAACGTGCAAAGTTGGGAATGTTAGTAATGTAAACAAAGACACATGGACAGGAAGTGGAGGGCTGGGGGCATTCTATTGGGCGTTGCCCCCAGAGGCACATTCAAAGGAAAACAACAGCAGATGGCGCTGTTTTTCCTTTTTCTTTTGCAGATAGGTTCCCAGATTGTTGACAGTTAGGCCTATTTATATTCATAGTGTCAGTGACTCACTCATTAAGTTACTAACGATCAGTAATTAGTTATCATCAATAACTACTGTATATCCATTGGTCCTGTCTATTGGCTGGTATGGATCTGTGTTGTAACGTGTTTCTATTGGCAGAATAGAGCTGGTGCTTTTATGATACATAAAGATTGTTACAATACACATCTTATTTTTCAATGTTTATAGCTTTATAGGCATTTTGAGTTTGCATTTGAGGTTAATAACATTAGGTATTTTCATGTTCTGTTTATGTTTTAAAACAAAGCTTATGAGCAGTTAACCTCACTGTATCCTATACTGTAGTAATAGTATAGATGTATTATTGTTACTTTTTGGATGATTTATGATCTCTTTGTATATACTGGTTACTATTTAATTATTTCCATGTTGTTTTAAGTACCATATCAATGATTCTCAACTTTTTTTTATTTCAAAGACCCTCAGATTGCACTGTAAAGTCCTGAGTGTTTATTTAACTCTGAAAGTCAACACATGGAGTCTACATGTGGTTCCATTTCACTCAGAGTTAGACATAAGACATGTAAGGGTCCATTTGGTTCCATTTCTCAGAGTTACATACCCAAAAGGGTCTGTTTGGACCCCCGGTGGTCCCTGGACCCTATGTAGAGAAACGGTGTACTATGTAACTTCATAGTGTTGACTGTTGTTCATTATGGATGAGCCAATAGGATCAATCCAACCATTCAAAGACCATTGTGTGTTTTCTAATTGGACCTAGCCTCTCGTAGCCAGGCTTACTCATCTGTGAAGAGAAAAGCCTGGTAACGACCATAGGTTTCAGTTTGACACCATTCTGGACCCAACTGGCACCCTCTGTTGTGTGTAATGTGTATATTGTGATATTGCATTTAAATGATGCAACTTTAATTAAACACCACTTTTACACTGCAGTGTGTCAATACTGTACATGCTGAATTACGAAACCTTTTTATTTTTGTGATACAAGTATTTAATTTGTTGAAGGAGGATATTTTTTTCCTGCTATTGGTGGTGGAAGAGGAGTTTATACTACTTATAAAATGTTATATATCCAACTGATTTTGATTGTCCATTGCCTATTACATAACAACCTGTTTTTCTTATTTTTCTTTAGCAATATTTGCTTTCACATTTGAGGATGTAATGATTATACTCAATAACCCACCTGGCCACCTCCCAGATTGCCTCCCCAGTCAGAGTTAGGAGTTTGAATGAATGTAGAATTATGAGTAGGATGTTGTTTGTATATACAGTAGATGTGAGGGGTCTTAATGACAAAACCTATTTTGAATATTTAAACATAAAAGAAAAAGAAACGCTCTCTCACCCTCATGCCAGTGTGCCAGTGATCACCCTCCCCTGTGCCAATGTTGCCACCCGTGCCTAAGGTTGCCCACCCCTAATAGATGAATGTAATCACCCCAAACCACACTAACTGCTTGAATAGGAATCAGTCTTGATGTTCCTGAACTTACATTTAGGTGAGGAACACGTTGGCTTATAACCAATTGCCAAGGTATTGTTATTATTTTTTTCATTTGATGAATTGACAATATATAAGAGATTAATAATAAGCAGCTTAAGCCTCTATTATAGTACAAGGTGAAAAGCTATCACCTCACCATGGTGTAGTTTTCTAGCTATCACCTAAAAATGTATAACACAGCCTAGGTCATATAGCTAGAAAACTACACCACGGTGATGGCTTATCACCGCAGACTGTACTATGATAGGGCCATTATAATGCCATGTTATCATTATGTCTACAGGAGGAACGTATTGCTGATAACCAATTCATTGTCTTGATAATGTCTTAATCAATTGAGACAGGCTTCATTTGTTATACAAATATTTATTGAAATGTACAAATCAATAAATGGATGAATCAATAGATGAAGAAACATAATCACACAAGAAACCGTATAGTTAAAACATGCTATTAACAAAGTTAAGTCATCTGGCTTGTTCACAAAACCTAATGTGTCATTGATGGATCTTCAGGACATTATTTTGGTGATAGTTGCTCTTTGCTGCCACCTAGTGTATTACAGTCTGTATACAAGAGGAATTGTGTGTTATACCTTAATGCATCACCACACACCACGGTCTGTCACTTTCACTCTGTTAACGCTTCCAGTGCCAGCCCCTAGAGGGCACCAAAGAATGCCAGGGTTTGTCCCATAGGCGAGCGCATTAGCATCCGGGGACTCACGTTGCAGTGACACGCGTGCTCACGTTCGTGCACGTCATGGAAAGGTCCCGGATGAAAATGGCTATAGAATAGCTATTAGCATTTTGTCATTTAAAAGATCATTTTTAGGCGATTTCGCCGTAAATAAACCTCGCGCCACATCCCTAAAAACACAATCCAGAGATATGGGCCTCCAAAGATGTGGTTTTTCATTGGATTCGGCGGCGATTCGCGGCGCCGTTCTCGGCTAACGGCCGGCATGGCGGCCCCCGGATTTGGAACACTGGATTTTAAATTTAGGCTCAGGCTTCAGAAGGCCTCGGATCATTTTATTCATTTCATTAAAAAAGCCGAACATGTTCGGGATAGGCACACTGGACGTCGTTCCGGAAGCGGCGCTGAACATTTGGTGAACATTAGGGGGCTCAAAAATTAAACCATTTTTAATGGAATATATCGTCGGACCATGTAAAATGGCTAGCTGGCTAGCATAGGACGAGCCAGGACCACCCACGACTCTACAAGCAGCTCAGGGTAAGTAAAAAAAAAAGTTGTATTGGATTGAAATAAAGCCGAACATGTTCGGGATAGGCACAGAATGAGTTAATAAGACAAAATAACCCTTTCAATATTTGCCTCATGAGTTTAACTGGAAAAGGTTGGGGGCCCCTTGCTTCTATAGACCAGATATTTCAGGCATTTGGCCGTATCTTGGCATAGTTCTTACTGACTCCAGAGAATCGGATGATTCTTATCTCGCGTTGTCTGGGTCTGGCGTCGTGCCACAGATACTCCGGAGACAACACCTTGGTGGGTTTGTGGATCCACAGGTACCTGTTAAGGTGACTCTCCTCCTGCCACGCCGCCTCTATGCCCTGCTGGGCGTCCAGCTCAAAGTTGTGGCGGCAGGTTGATACCAGATCACGGACGGCGGTCACCTCCCCCCCAAATACCGCCCCAGCGTAATAGAAGTCCCCTACGTCTGCGGCCATGTACGCCTTGGAAGCTGGCCTGCGCTCGTAAGGAAATTTCCCGCGGTCAGAGGTGTAGTACCATGGGTGCACTGCGGCGACCAGTTCCCCCAGGGTCTCGGTTCCCCAGCGACCATGGAACTTTGAGTCGACATCCAAACAGAAGATGTAGTCAGTGTGGCTGCAAGAGAGCTCGGTTTCTATTAAATCCTGGACGAGTTTCATTCGGCTGGCCGAAATCTCCTGCCAGCGCTTCGACCCCAGCACCGATCTGACAAACAGCCCTCGCCCGGCGGCCATCTTGGCAGAAGGGACTTGGTCCGGCCGATCCGTAAACACGTAGTAGCGAACCCGGAAACCGATGAAGAAGTGGCGCTCCGCCGTTTCTAGGAAGTCGCGCAAGAACTGGGTGTACTTGCCGACAGCGAAGACGGTCACCGCCACGGTGATGTCGAGGGGTTCATACATGGCGTCTAACAGTAGGGGGTCAAACGAAGTATTCCACACAATCGGCGCTAACCACGGGGTCACCGTGACAAGGTCAGAACGTCCAGTCAGAATGCTGGGTTGGTTGAAACGCTGGCTCAGTGCTGGAGTGGAGAGTCTGTGGCCAGCCTGCTTTCTGCCCGGCCCGCAGCCCACCTGCTTTCCGCCAGGCCCTCCTATCAGATACGGGTAAACATAAACTAGCCCCAGAACGAGTGCAATACATGCCAGCAGTAAGGGCCAGTGTTTCTTAAAGACCATTGGATTCATCTTCCACAGCCCACAGGATCGCTGTCATGGGACCGTATGGGAAGCTTGCTTGATTCCTGGTGGTTCCACACCAGATGAGAGGGCCAATCTGCAAAGATGAAAAAATTATAACTATAACTATAACTGCACTCTGTCGAGGTGCCAACTTGCACACCTAGTACTAGCTTCAGCTGCGTAATGTAGGTAGGTAGGTAGGTAGGTAGGTAGGTAGGTAGGTAGGTAGTTGGTAGGTAGGTAGGTAGGTAGGTAGGTAGGTAGGTAGGTAGGTAGGTAGGTAGTTGGTAGGTAGGTAGGTAGTTAGGTAGGTAGTTGGTAGGTAGGTAGGTAGGTAGGTAGGTAGGTAGGTAGGTACCGTAGGTAGGTAGGTAGGTAGGTAGGTAGGTAGGTAGGTACCGTAGGTAGGTAGGTAGGTAGGTAGGTAGGTCATCTCATCAGACTCACCTGGCTGCCATCTACTCATCAACCTCCATTCCATAAAAGCCCTGGTCCCCTCGCCGCACGCTGCCAGATCGTTTTCACAGGCTCACAGCTCTGTGCGGTGATGCTTCTATCTAGACAGTTATTCCCAGCATTTTTTACTCTAGTCTTTTGAGTAATTTCCTGCTGTTCAGTGTTCCTGTTTTTGCTCTCTGTTTTTGGTTGTAGCCTACCACTGCTGGCCTACAACAACCTGCTAGTCTACCTGCTAGCCTCCACTCCAGACAACACCCATACCCCCTCTCTGTTCCTTCCTTTGTTGAATTAAAAACCCTTGGACTTTGCTTTTGGTGTCGTGTTCTGCTTTTGGGTCTGCCAGTTTTGTTAAACGTGACATGTGACATCACAATATATTATAATATAAATAGGTAAGAGGGAATTCTTTAGGAACAGTATTTTCTAGTGTGGAGTGAGCACCAAATGCTGTGACAACATGCACAGGTGTAGAATATAGTGTAGAAAACGAGAAAAATACAAGCTGAGATAACTGTAAAGTTGACGTTTGAACGAAATTTGTTGCTCAAAGAATGTGGACTATTTTTAGGTTTCAAAAATCACACTCTGCTAAACAGATGTTATGCTTTTATGTATT